>NC_081184.1:129802180-130045319 GCF_029867415.1 Vicia villosa | reverse complement strand
GTCTATGATGCATGTATGATATGAGATCCTCGAGCTAGAGGAGAAATATGCAAGTTATGTTGTGTATGAATATGCGTATGATGCATGATTGTGAATGTGAATATGAGTGAATGTGATGCATGGTTTATGCAGCTTAGAGCGTGTCAAGCTCCTGATTGGGAAAATAAATCCCAGCTTAGTCGTCAAGAAATGAAGGCATTGTGATTGGGAAAATAAATCCCTGCTAGCCATTTGGAAGTGAAGGCATCGTGGTTGTTGATGATCTTCTGTCTCGCTTGAGTACCCTGGGTTGGGGAAATTCTTTGAGAACCAGGATGTTCTATTGAAGGATCTTTGATTACTGCTCGGGGATGAACAGTAGTTTTGAGAGTTCGGACAGTGACGCCCTTTGGAGTGGGAATGAGGAAGATGCATAATCCTCCGATGCACTATCTGACCAAGTTTGGGTGCGGAGATCACACCTTCTGAAGACAGTAATCTGGAACAACCCTGCTGGGGAATAAGACTTCTTTCGAAAGAAAAATCTTTTTGAGGGATTTGTTGAGGAATGTGTCTCCATTGGGGAAACTTCCTTCTGATGCTGGTTTAGGATAATGTCCAAATAATTGGGACATGTCCGGAATGCTATTCCTGTTTTTCCTGGTAAACATCAATCATATTCAAATGCATATGTTCATTCAAAATATCATTGGGATGCTCGCGTATTCAAAACAGAAAAAATGAAAATGTTAGTTATAAGCTGCATTGATTTTTGAAAAGGTGCCGTGATAGGCGGATTAGTATAGGGAGACAACAATCCTAGAAGTAGGAAATTGTCAGAAAGTTTTGAAAAGTATTTATGAAAAGAAATAGCTATGTGAGAACGATCCAGTCAAGTTTCAATTCTGCTATTGCCAATCTGTCTTCGAGCATCTCATCCCTCACTTGTTGGAAGAAAGTGATTGGACTGATCGGTGTCTTTGAGGTGTTGAACCTTGTCGGTGAGTAGGCAGCTGAGCGGGACATAGTTGTATGCTTTATTCCCTAATTTTTGCCTAGGCTGCCCTTTCAGGTTTTCAGCCTACCGGGATAGTATTTGTTTTGTCTCTAATTTTTGCCTGGATCGCCCTTTCGGGTTTTCAATCCACCGAGACGCTCATTTTTGCCTAAGTTGCCCTTTCAGGTTTTCAACTTAGCGAGCTGTATTTTTTTTTTTTTTTTTTTTTTTTAAGCAAAGTACTTTTTGACTATGTCCGCATTCACTGGGTGTGGGAAATCCTCGCCATCCATGGTGGTAAGCAACATGGCACCGCCGGAGAATATTTTCTTGATTATGAATGGTCCCTCGTAGGTGGGGGTCCATTTGCCTCTGGGATCACCTTGTGGTAAGATGATGCGTTTGATAACCAAGCCACCAGTTTGGTATGCTTGACTTTTGACTTTTTTGTTGAATGCTTTGATCATGCGCTTTTGGTATAGCTGGCCATGACAAATAGCTGCGAGCCTCTTCTCATCGATCAAGTGTATTTGGTCGAGTCGAGTTTGAGTCCAATCGTCTTCGTCTAGATCGGCTTCTTTCATGATCCTTAAGGAAGGAATCTGGATTTCGATTGGGAGAACTGCTTCCATACCGTAGACTAACGAGAATGGAGTTGCCCCTGTTGAAGTACGCGCAGATGTGCGATAACCATGAAGAGCAAAAGGTAACATCTCATGCCAGTCTTTGTAGGTTACTGTCATCTTTTGTATGATTTTCTTGATGTTTTTGTTGGCGGCTTCGACAGCGCCGTTCATCTTTGGTCGATATGGAGAAGAATTATGATGTTTGATCTGGAACTGCGTGCAGAGTTCAGTAATCATTTTGTTGTTTAGATTCGTGCCATTGTCAGTGATGATCCTTTCGGGGATGCCGTACCGACAAATGAGATTGTGCTTGATAAACCTGGCTACCACATTCTTGGTGACAGAAGCATATGAAGCTGCCTCTACCCACTTTGTGAAGTAGTCAATAGCGACCAGGATAAAGCGATGTCCGTTGGAAGCAGTAGGTTTGATTTCTCCAATCATATCAATACCCCACATTGCGAAAGGCCAAGGAGCCGTCAGAACGTTTAATGGAACTGGAGGTACATGCACTTTGTCGGCATATATCTGGCATTTGTGACAAGTTTTGGAATGATGATGGCAATCTGTCTCCATGGTAGACCAGTAGTAACCTGCTCTCAAGATCTTTTTAGCCATTGTATGTCCGTTGGAATGAGTACCGAAGGTACCATTGTGTATGTCTTCCATGATTTGTTCTGCTTCCTTCTTGTTTACGCAACGAAGTAAAGTCGAGTCATGGTTGCGCTTGTACAAAGTTCCATTGCTTAGGAAGAATTTGGAGGCAAATCTCCTTAGAAACTTTCTGTCGTTAATAGATGCTCCTTCAGGGTACTCCTGGGTTTCGAGATACCTTTGTATTTCATGGAACCATGATTTGTCTTCCATTTGTTTGGTATCGATCTCATTGCAATAGGCTGGTTCGTCTTGCCTGTAAATGGTGATCATAGGAGCTTCGTCGTCCCAATTGACTTTGAACATGGATGACATGGTAGCTAAGGCATCAGCTAGTTGATTTTCTTCGCGTGGGATGTGTTCGAAAGTGATCTCCTCGAAGTAAGGAATCAAACTCAACACATGTTCTTTGTATGGAATTAGATTTGGGTGCTTTGTGTCCCATTCCCCTTTGACTTGGTAGATTACCAAGGCCGAGTCTCCGTAGACTTCAAGGAATTTGATTTTTAGATCAATTGCAGCTTTGAGACCCAGAATGCATGCTTCGTATTCGGCTATATTGTTGGTGCAATTGAAACACAATCTGGCGGTGAAGGGTGTATGACCTCCTGTGGGGGAAATGATCACAGCTCCGATGCCATTGCCGAGCGCATTAGAAGCTCCGTCAAAAACCATAGTCCATCGGGATCCTGGTTGTTTGTAGTCATTGACTAGCATAATGTCTTCGTCTGGGAAGTCAAAGTTCAATGCCTGATAATCATCTACTGCTTGATGAGCTAAATGATCAGCTACCACACTTCCTTTGATTGCTTTTTGCGAAGTGTATTGAATGTCATATTCTGTTAGGATCATTTGCCATCTTGCAATCCTTCCAGAGAGAGCAGGTTTTTCGAACACGTATTTGATTGGATCCATCTTGGAGATCAGGAAAGTGGTGTGATTTAGCATATACTGTCTTAGTCGGCGAGCCGCCCATGCTAAGGCACAGCAAGTTTTTTCGAGTAGTGAGTATCTTGTTTCACAATCGGTAAACTTTTTGCTAAGATAGTAGATTGCGTGCTCCTTTCGACCGGAATCGTCATGTTGTCCGAGTACACACCCCATTGAATCTTCTAACACAGTTAGGTACATTATCAGAGGTCTGCCTTCCACAGGAGGTAACAAGATTGGCGGTTTTTGAAGGTATTCTTTGATTTTATCAAAGGCTAACTGGCATTTGTCATTCCATCTTTCCACTTGATCTTTCTTCAGTAATTTGAAGATTGGCACACAAGTAGGAGTCATATGGGCAATGAATCTGGCTATGTAGTTTAGACGTCCCAAGAATCCTCTGACTTGTTTCTCGGTACGGGGTATAGGCATTTCTTGAATGGCTTTGACCTTGGCAGGATCAACCTCAATACCTTTACTGCTGACGATGAAACCTAAGAGTTTACCGGATCTTACTCCAAAGGTACACTTGTTCGGGTTCAGTCGCAATCTGTATTTCTTGAGTCTGTCAAACAGCTTGTGTAAATGACTCAAATGTTCTTCTTCGGTGTTGGATTTTGCGATCATGTCATCGACATACACCTCTATTTCCTGATGAATCATATCATGAAATAGTGTTACCATTGCTCGTTGGTAGGTAGCTCCAGCATTTTTTAGACCAAAGGGCATTACTTTGTAACAAAAGGTTCCCCAGGGAGTTGTGAAGGTTGTTTTTTCCATGTCTTCGGGTGCCATCTTGATTTGATTGTACCCTGAGAATCCGTCCATAAAGGAGAATACCTTGCATTGTGCGGTATTGTCAACTAGTACATCGATGTGCGGTAAAGGGAAATCATCTTTAGGGCTTGCCCGGTTCAGATCTCTGTAGTCTACACACATTCTGACTTTCCCGTCTTTTTTGGGTACAGGCACGATGTTAGCTATCCAAGGAGGATAACTTACAACTTTTAGGAATCCGGCATTGAATTGTTTTTCAACCTCGTCTTTGATCTTTTTTGACATATCAGGCTTACTCCTTCGCAGTCTCTGTTTGACCGGAGTGCTTCCTTCTTTGATTGGCAGGCGATGAACTACAATGTCCGTGTCAAGGCCAGGCATATCTTGATAAGACCAGGCGAATATCTTGGCGTAGTCTTGCAACAATTGAATCAGTCTTTGCTTGACACTGTTTTCTAAGTCAGCCCCAATTCTGACCTCTTTCTTTTCTTCGTCACTGCCCAAGTTGATGACCTCAATCGGCTCCTCATGAGGCTGTATGGCTTTTTCTTCTTGTTCTAGAAGTCTTGCAATTTCTCTTGGCACTTCACAATCTTCCTCACTTTCGTCCTCAGTTTGGTAGATCGGATTTTCAAAGTCATGACGGGCAATAGCAGAGTCGTTATTGACTGGATCCAGCGTGTATGTGAATCTGCATGGTAGATATGTGAGTGTGTATGAAGAGAAAAACATAGCTATTTGAAAGCGAATAAAGAAAGAAAAAGGATCACAAAATTTTGAACATGCAAGCATCCCATGATTTTATTGAATGCACATAATCATGATATGACAAACCCTTTTTGTAGAAGGACCGTTGTGCTAAGGCACACGGCTTTCAAGCTCATGGTTCGATTGTTCAGGAACCACTTTTATCTTTGCACAATATACACAAAGAAAACAGGAAATGGCATTTACTCCTGATCAAAGGAGATCACATCCTCTGCTTTCCAGTTGTTCAATCCACCGTTGTTAGCAGGGAGCACCCAGCTGTTCCAGTTGCAGTTGTTCTTTTCGTCTTCCGTAGCATTGATTCCGCTAGTGGGAAAATGCGTAGGTAATTCTTCAGGATAAGTTGGATGATTTGTTGGATATGAGAATCCAGGTGGAGGTCCCTCTATTGGCTGAGCGAGATGCTCGATAAGGCCGTCCCATGCAGTAGGAATGATGTTTTGAATAGAGACTTGTGCATCCTGATAAGGAGTGTACTGTGACAGAAAATAACCTTCGTTGTTTGGCATCTTCCTGGCTTCTTCAAGAGCGAAGTTGTCGTCGTACTGTTCGTCCCATCCAGTCGGGACAATGTCTTTGATGGGAGTTGAAAAGCTCGGAGGAGCGGAATATTTCACCATATAGTCGTATTTGCCGCTGGGTTCTCCTAGCGTGTCCCATACTTCTTTGGGTGGATTTTGATATTGCTGAGTGACGGGACTTGTGATACTTCCGTCATTTTGATTACCCTCTTCTGTTGGAGTAAGATCTTCCAGAGCAATGTAAGAATTCTGAGGTGTGATATACTGGTAGTTGTAACCGTCATTTGGTCCTCCCACAGCATCCCACATTCCCATGGTAATGGGTGGAATTTCGTCTGGATATGGCTGAATGATGTGGTTCAAGTATGTCCCTTCATCATCAATGGCGTTTACTTCTTGGCTGGCGAAGTGTGATATTAACCCTTCAGAGCGAGGATTTTGATCATTCTTTTGATTTTCACCATTATAGCCCAGACCTAGCTTGTCGGACTTGTAGGGTATATCAGGGAGTTGTCCCCATACTGTGCGATCACCCTGTTCAATCATGGCTTTGGCATCTTTGAGAGAAGCCATAGTTGTAGCTGGAGTAGCAGGAATATGCTTGGTGGTAGAGATATCTGGAGATACAACCTCAAAAGCTTGATACGGAGTTTCGATGGATTCGCCCTCCATCTCAACATACTTGTCGTTGCTCAAGTGACTGACCATATATTCTTCTTCGCCATAGACTGTGACAACCTTTCCTTTTACTGGGTATTTTAACTTCTGATGCAGGGTAGAAGTTACAGCGTTTGCCCCATGTATCCAAGGGCGTCCTAGTAAACAGGAGTATGTTGGAAGAACGTCTATTACGGAAAAGATAACATCGAAAGTTTGAGAGCCCACTCTGATTGGGAGCTTAACTTCTCCGTACACCGTTCTTGTTGACCCATCGAAGGCTCTTACAACCACATCACTTGGTTGTAGCACAACTCCTTTGAAGTCAAGTTTTTCCAGTATTACTTTTGGTAACACGTTTAGAGAGGAACCATTGTCTATTAGCACATGAGACAGAGTGGTGCCGTTGCATTCGATAGAGATGTGCAGGGCCTTGTTGTGATTTCTTCCAGCAGGAGTTAGATCCACATCAGAGAAACCAAGACCATTGGGCACTGTAAGACTGGCGACACAATTCTCAAATTGGTCGATTGGGATTTCTTGAGGCACATGCGCAGCTTGAAGGAACTTCATTAGAGCTTTAGCATGAGCTTCTGAATATTTTAGCAGAGATAACATTGAGATTTTTGAAGCAGTATGCCCCAGTTGTTCGACAATATTGTAATCACTTTTGCAGATGATTTTCAATATTTCGTCCATCTCTTGCTTTGATGGATCCTCAGCAGTGATCTCTACCGGATTTTGAACTGGTTCGATCAGTGGCTCTTTGCCTCGAGTGTTGATATCTGGAATAGGAATTGGAACCTGGATTGGACTAGCAGCAATATTTGGAGAAATTTCTGGTGAAAAGATTCTTCCACTTCTCGTGATCTTGCTAGTGCCTGCAATGTTACTTACAGCTGAAGTAGTTAGTGTTGCGTCCTCTTTAGTCGAGGGATCCTGCTTAACTCCATGAATGTAAACATTAGTGTCATATCCCCATGGGACAGCTTTGTCTGAGGAGTATGGAAATGGAGTTGGTCTAGCAATGACTACTGATGCCACTTTGAGTGTAGCAGAAAGTTTGAATGGAGCCTTGGTAGAGATTTTGAATGGTAAGCTGGAAATCACTGAGACGTCTTCCATTCTTATCCCGTTGGCAAAGACTTTGCCCAACATGTCCATAGAAGGGAGCCTCTCAAACATAATGATACGGCGATCCATGTGTTTTTGAATTCCCATCTTTAGATTTTCACAACCATTGGGTTGGCGTGAGCAATAAAAGCAGTCGGGATCACAACCTGGAAAGTAACCAGCTTGGATGAACTTTCTTTTGACTTCGAGGAGTGGAATTGATACTTCGTTCACATCATAAATGTAAACTGTGTCTATGATAGCATTAACAGTTTTGTCATGCTTTGGCATAGGTGCTGTGATGACATTTGGAGTTTCTGGAGGATCGAACTCAATTTCTCCAGCATCTATCATGTCTTGGATTTTATTTTTCAGGGCCCAGCAGTGATCTGCGTCATGTCCTGGACAGTTTGAATGATAGGCACATGTTGCATCAGGGCGATAATTCAGAGAAGAAGTATTGACATTCTTCGGAGGACCCCTTAATGTGATCAGATCCGCTTTAAGCAAGTGCTGCAATGCCTGAGAGATTGGCATGTTGATTTTGGTGAAAGTTCTTCTTGGTGCATCTGGTCGATGCGTATATTTTGGCTGTTGATCTTTTTGAGGTGCAGATGCGGAGATCATAACTGCCCCTACAGATTGATGCTGATCACTTTTGTGACTTGTCTGAATTTGCGCTGTATTGACCTCATTTCTGATGGGCCTTTTTGTAGTACCAGAGGAGGATCCTACTTGAATTTTTCCATTTCGAATGCCACTTTCGACACGTTCTCCGGTCAGTATTAGGTCAGTGAAACCTGATGATGAACTTCCCAGCAAATGGCTATAGAATGGGCCAGTTAAAGTGCCCATGAACATGTCGACTAGTTCGCGATCAGATAAGGGTGGTTGAACCCTTCCAGCCATATCTCTCCACTTTTGTGCATACTCTTTGAAACTTTCTTTTGGTCCCATAGACATGCCTCGCAATTGAGTACGAGTGGGTGTAAGATCAGCATTGTATTGGTACTGTTTGTAAAAAGCAGCAGCTAATTCTTCCCAAGTATGAACCTTGGTATTTTCTAGCTGGTAGTACCATTCGAGTTGTGTACCTGACAGACTTTCTTGGAAAAAGTGAATCCACAATTTGTTATCTGTTGTATGAGGTTGTATCTTCCTCACATAAGATCTCAAATGTAGTTTTGGACAAGAAACTCCATCATACTTTGCAAAGGTTGGAACTTTGAATTTTGGAGGGATGACAACATCCGACACGAGTCCCAGATCATTGAAATCTAAGCCAGGTATTTTTTGTATTTCCATAGCTTTCATACGATCCTCCAACTGTTGGTATTTGTCATCATCCTGTTCGTCTCCAGAATGATCTTCTTCTTCATTTGAAGAGAGAGAGGGTTTAGCAGAACCCTGGTTGCTTTGATTATCTTCTTGTTCACCATCACCGACTATTTCAGGGATTGGTGGCTTTTTGATCTTTTTGACAGGGATCTTGATCTTCCTTCTCAGGTAACTCAAGCCTGCAGATTCTTTGGGCTTCTTCTTCTTCTTGAGTATCAGGGCTTTCAGCTCTTGTTGCCCCTTTGCCAGTTCCAGAATTGCCACTTGAACTTGGGCATTCTGTACTTCGAGATTCTTGATGCTTGCCTCAGATTCCATCTCTTCTGACTGAAATAAACAGCGAAGAGATGAGAAACCCGTCATGAGAACCTGTTATGAAATGTGTATGACTGGATGCCATGTATGCAATGTGTATGCAATGTATATGAATGCAATGTATGAAATGCAATGTATGAAATGCAATGTGAATGCAATGCATGTGAATGCATGTGTGCAATGTTTTCAAGGATCATAGAGTCTAGATTTGTTAAAGAAGCAACAAACGTTAGTTAATCAATTTATTCTTTTTTCTTTGCCTCATTTGGGCTTACAAGACAGAAAATAAAATAAATGATCTTTCAGGTCTCCCGTGGGCGCTTTTTCTTTGTCCCCAGGAATGCGTTGATTCTTTGTTCTTCTTGAAGCTGTCTGGTGAGCTCGAATAGCCTTCTCTCATAGTCCTGACAGTGTTCTTTGAAGGTGTCTCTTTCCTCTTTGAGTTGAACCCAGGATTTTTGCAACTCTTCCAAGTCAGTTGGCATATCCGGGTGTAGAATAACTTGAGGTTCGTAACCTTCGACTTCTGATTCGATAGTCACAGGTAGAACAGCGGGATAGGGCATCATGAGTTTTTGAGCATGAGTACGCACCCATCTGAGGTAAAGTTCCATAGGAATAGAATTCCATTGCCCCAGAGTTTTGCTTTCTATTCTATAGACACTGTCCCAAGCCTGTATGAATCTTCGTCGGTGTCTGTGAGAATCATTCTCGTAATCAAACACAATGCCACGGATAATCATGTCATGAGGACCGTTGCTTCTTGCATATCCGAATTGGCGTAGAGCTAGAGAGGGATTGTAAGTGATACCTCCTTTAATGCCAAGGAGTGGCACATTAGGGTATTCTCCACAATGATCAATGATAGTAATGTCTCTTTGAAAGAAGTTGTTCCATCGGATATCTGAATGAGATAAAGACATGATTCTGTAAGACCATTGTGCTCTTTGTTCATTTCTCAGTACTGATCGGGGAAGATGACATGTAAACCACCTAGCCAGCAGTGGTATACAGCACATGAGAGTTCCTCGCTTCTTCGTGGTACGAGTGTGTAGAGAGTGTAGGATGTCTCCCAGCAATGTTGGTACCGGGTTGCGAATTAAGAAAAGGTTGATGATGTGTACACTTATGAACTGGTCGGAATTAGGGAACAAAACCAACCCATAGATCAAAAGAGCCATAACTTCTTCAAAAGCTGGATAACTTTTGTTTTCTAGCAGTAGTCGAGCCTTTTCCAGTAAGAATTTGGCAAGCAAACCCTCAACTCCACTCTTTGTTTCCCAATTGGATTTGATTTCTGACTTTTGCAGATGTAAAGCAGCAGCAATGACTTCAGGTTTTGGTTTTCTTTCTAAACCAGTGAAAGGTAATTGATCTCGGATTGGTAATCCAATTAATTCAGAGAATTCTTCCAAAGTGGGTACCAACTGGTAATCAGGAAATGTGAAGCAATGATGTTCAGGGTCGAAGAACTGGAACAGGACCCGTATCATGTCTTCTTCAAACTTTGAGGTAACCAAATGGAGTAGGTGACCATGCTTTTCAGTGAATTGAGCATTCCTGGGGAATTCTGCTACCAAGACTTTGAGTTCAGATGGCACCGTTGAGATATTGATTCGGATGTAATCTCTGGTGGCGGGAGCCATTACCTGCAAAAACAAAAGTAAACTCTTTGATCCTTGAAATGTGTAGTGAAAAATGATGTGTTTATGATGCAAACATGTGGCACACAAAAACAAATCAAACAATAGCCTTAGGTTTAAAGGCTTGCATGAGGTTGATAGGTGATACCCTCCCCTCTGAAGTTGAGTTGGTTGAAAACCTGTCCTAGAATAGTATTCGGGTTCTATGATCCTTGGAGACAACATCTCAATACGGCGCTCGGACGGCCGATCAAGAATATTCCTCGAGGATAACTAGCTTCGATCAATTTCAAAGCTAGCCACTTAATAGGCCACAAGTCAAGTTCAACTAAAAGGTTCTAAGACAAATTAGTGTTAATGACACTTCGGAAGCCTAATATACTCCTTGATCGCTTTCAAGGGACATCAGTATAAACCAAAGTATCACACTAACGATGACTACCAGATCAACCGTATCGGTACATGCCGTACAGTTTCCTTGGTCTATTGTCATATACTTAAGGTATCTCGAGATTCGGGTTAGAATCTTTCACACAAGCAAAGTACCCAAGCAAACCTGTGAAAAGTAAAGCAATCAGATCAAACAATTGAAAACATCGAAATGATCTATACTCTAAAGGTAACCCCTTTTGAAAACATTTTGAATTTGTAGTCCCCAGCAGAGTCGCCAGTTCTGTGGACCGTCCTTTCGGGCCATACCCCTCCGTGGGTGGGATACGTGAACTGACTCTTTTTTGTCGATCGGACGCTTTCGCGTCACTTTTGAAAAAGTTTACAGAGTCGCCACCGACCTTTTATTTTATCCAATGAAGGAAAGGTTTATAAAAGAAACAGAAAAAAGACCTTTGAGAGATTCTGGGTAAGGGGGTAGGTTATACAAAGGGAAGGTGTTAGCACCCTTTGTATCCATGGTTATCCATGGGCTCTTTAGTTTGCTTAGCTCATTTGCTTTACTTTTCAATTGATTCGGAATGCTTTACCTGTGTTTTTGAAATACCTTTGCAAATAGAATTTATAATGATCCTTGTGCGGATATATACAAATGCTTGTTTATCTTTCGAAAGATGTTTTGAAAAGATCGTTAATTTTGTAATGATCCGTGTTTGGATGTATACAAAATATTGTCTTTTGGAAAATTCGTTTTAAAAAACAACAGTGTATGAGAATTTTGTTTGTTTTGATTTTGAGCAAGCAAACTAGGAGGTCTACCCTGAGTTGGGAGGTCTTTATCCTTGTTCCCTTTAAAAATCTATCCATTCGTCGGATATGAACAAAAGGTTCGATTTTGTACTCGAAACAGTAGAAATGTAACTTTGATTTTGAAAAGAGTGAAAAGGGGTTACCCTAGGAGGTGCAAATGTGATTGTGATTGAATTCAGATATTTATCTTTGAAGTTAGTGATCTGACGGTTCAGTTTTATCTTTGACATACACGCAGTTTATATGGGTGCTGGAAATTAAAATGCGGAAATGTAAAGTGCAGAAAGTAAATCTACGCTATTACATCGATTGTGCGGGAAATGTAAACTAGCCTATTTACATGAATTTGACATCCTATACATTTATCTAGGAATTTTAAATTGCAAGAAATAAAAGGCATATTTTTGTATTTTTGTGATTTATTTTAAATATAATTAATGCATTATTAATTAATTTAAAATAAAGAAAAGATGGAAATATGATTAAACCTAGCAAATAAGTTTAAAAATATGTACAAAATGTTTGTTAATTGATTTTAGAACAAAACTAATTTTTTTGGAATTTTTGAAATTTGTTTTTGGATATTTTAAGTTAATCAAAACATAATTATGCAAATAATTACACAAATAATTAAAACTTAAAGAGAAAATTATCCTAAATATGTACAAAATTAGTTTATGATATATAAACAATATTTAACACAAAGAACAATTTTTTTTATGATTTTTTGACTAATTAAAATAATTAATAAGCAAATATACAAATACATACTAATTAATTATGTAAAATATTGAAATTTTGAAGAAAAATAAAATATTTTTATTTCAGGAAATAATATATTATTTTAGAAGTTTAAAATATTTTTTGTGAATTTTTTGGGATTTTTTAACTATTTTTAATTATTTTTGCAAATAAAAATAAAATAAAATAGAAAATTAAAAAGGATACTAATCTGGTGTGGAAGTCAGATGAAGGTGCATGGTGTGGTTGTGTGTTATGGTGCGTTGGATTCGTTTTTAATGAGGATCTATGGCCCAGATTGAATGGAACATGATGCACGTGGCTAGAGGGATAACATGGAATTATGCTGACTTTGAGAGTCCAGCGTGGGACCCACGTGCGGTTGACTGGCGAATAGGAAGAGAAGGACTTGCCACGCGTGTGGTCAAAGAGTCCTCATCACTATTCATCATCTTCAACCTATTTCCTGCGGATTTAGCTGCGGACTTACCTGCGATTTTACCTGCGGATTCCACCTTCGAATTTCTGGATTTTTGAAACCTACAAAAACGCATGAAAATAAAAACCACAAGGGCCCAGATCTACTAAAGATGACCTCCTGAGTCCAATGGTGAGGTTAGTTTTCTCATTTGACCACGTTAAGTATGAACACGAAGAGGTTGAAGCTTTGAGCTTCAACCATGGCACCCCACGATTCAGGGCTTTAAACTCACATGTTAAACGTTAGATCTACCCCATATGATCTCAAATGGATGGCAAAGGCATTAGATTGTGTTTAAATAAGCTTATAGTTTAGATATCACAAGTTGATAATATGCATGAATATGTTATTTTTGAAACACGATTTCTATGAGTATATAGCCATGGTTATTGCTTCCAACTTACTATATTAAGTGCCAGGAGATGATTAGAGCAATTGGTTTGTATTGATAGTGGCTGAAATATATAATTCGAAAGTTACAAAGTTTGGAGAATTTTGAGAAATTTTAGAGGTTTCTTGGCTATGCTCTTGCTATATTTCGTGTCTCCTCCTTTTTTGCTGAAGTATGATGCTTCTTTTATAGCCCAAAGGCTGCTTGGAAGTGAAGCAAGAAGCCTTGTTGCCTTTGTTGAAAGTTTGGTTTTTAAAATATTAAAAACCTTGAATTTTTGACCAATCCTTGACTCCATTCAATGCTCTTGCCTTGGGCATCAATTTTCTGCAGAAAAATGAAGACTTTGGAGGTGTGTCATACTTGGAGATCAAGCCATCAATTATCCATGCAATTTCCTTTAATTTTAATCTTAAAATAAGATAAAATTATGTCAAAAAATGGATAATATAGATGTGGGCTTTGTCTTGGTCGTGGGAGGCCCATAGTAACATGGCAAAGATGTTTGGACCACAAAAACTTGGACTCATTTGGAAAAAAAACATTTTTGAGCAATGTTGATTTCATGCATTTTCCCAAAATTTAGCCAACTTCAACAAGGTGTAAATCCTTCAATTTTTGTCATATGAAGGAGATCTTGCACTTTTTGGAAACCTCAAAGAGTCCTCTAACCAATGTCTTTGGTCTCATGTCAAAATGATTTTTGGTTCTCCTTGTGTGTCCTTTTGAAAAAAGTGTCTTTTTGTTGACTTTGAAAATGACCTGTAATGTCTTTGGCCATATTTTTCAAATGGTGAATGCAATGACCATGGGATCAATTGCATTTGAAAGATAATTGAATTTCCTTCAAAATGAGCTTTGGTTGACATTTTTTGGATGAAGGATGAGAGAGTTATGATCAGTCAAAGTTGAGTTGACTTTTCAGGCAAAAACCCTAATTTTGAATCTTAGGGTTTTGTTGATTTTTGATCTTTCCTTGATGAATTGTGATCATCCAATGATCAAATGTTGAATCCTTTGACAAAATATGGACTTTGGCAAAAAATTTCATTTTTGACTGTCAGTTGACTTTTTTGGTCAAACGGGTCGTCTGTTGACTGTTTGAGCTGCTGACGGTGCGTCTGAGTGATTTGAAGTTTGAAAATTTGTATGATGGTACTTTGAGATGTATGGATGTATATGAAATCCATTTGAGCTCTCAAAACTTGCTGCTCCTGTTAAAACAAGAAAAACCCTGATTAGGGACTGTCTGTATAGGAGGCAGTTAAGCGTACCTGATTTTTGTGCAGTGTTGAGTTTCTGCTTTTGCGCCTGCAAAAAAGATTTAACCCTGCATGAACTGTGTTAGTACTATTTATCTGTAAAATAAATAAATAGTATTTGTGGTGTAATGAACAGCATTTGGCGTTTGCGTAAGAATAAATTCCACTGTTAGCCAAGTTACTGTGTAAGAGAAATTCTGAAATTTAAGCACTTCATATGTTTAGGATATTTGAAATAAAAATCCATGTTTATATGAAACTCTTAATTTTCAGATTGAAGTTTTCTTAAAAAAAGATGTGGGCAAATTTTGGGGTATAACACCCACGGTAATAGTTACGTTACGCAAGTTGGGTGCGAAACCACCATTTCCTAAAAGTCATGGTTTAAGGGTTTTTCTAAAGGTCCCTAGAGTTAACGATCCAAATTGATAACATCATCGCTCGAGTAAATAACTTACTCAACCAAAGACATCCTCTCAAAGGACCTACTCTAGGCGGGGTATTAGTATCTCCCACTTGACACTACGTCAAGCAAGTTTAATACTAACCCACCATCTTATCTTATGTGTTTCTTGAGCTCGGGTGTAGAGCTTTGTCCATAAAGTGCCAATAATCAAAATATTCCAACCATACAATAAGAAATCAAATAATAAAGGAAATAAAAAAAGAAAATAAATAAAGCTAACAATATCACAATAAAAACTAAACTAGGGTTGACTCTCTTAAATTGTCCCCAGCAGAGTCGCCACTTTCTGTAGCGGTAAAAATGTGACTCGACGCGTTTTCACGCATTCGAAGTACAACAGAGTCGCCACCGAACTTTATTTGTTCCAAAGAGGAATGGGGAAATATCGATAAAACCCACGGATTAAAAGAAAACGGATAAGATGGTCATCGCAACCAAATTAGGGTTCGGGAATCGGTTAAGCAAGGGGAAGGTATTAGCACCCCTCACCCCCATCGTACTCGATGGGACCCATTTAGTTAATCTTATGATTTATTGTTAGCTTATATCTACTTGCGTTATTTATTAGGTTGGAAAGAATGAAGAAACAAAAAAGATTTTTTATAATTGTGCTCGCCAAGACATTTGTATCTTGTGCCTACGTATTCCCTAGTGCAATGGGAAAGTCAGAGCAATCGTAGTTCGGGCTAAAACGCCGAATTTGTTTGTTGATTGATTTTAGCGAGAGGTACTCGATCGCTTTCAAATGGAAATACTACGCGCACATGGATATGATATCACTACAAGAATGGATAACTAAATCAAGATAAGACATGATTTTGGCCATCATCGCATTCGAGTGGAAGATGTTAGATCTTCACATGTGGAAGTATGTTCGTATTGAAATTGAATAAGTGTCTCGTTTTATGAAAAAAAGTGTTTTATAATGTAAAAGGGTGTGAATGAATTGAAAGTTTGTTTGTTAAGAGAAATCAAACATTTAAACAAAAGCTTAACGGCCATCGCCCAAATGTTTGAAAGAGAAAATTGTACAAGTACGTACAACCTCCTCGTAGGTGATGAAGATGATTTGATGAGTTGAAAGACATTTAATTGGATCCAAGTATTTAAACAAAAGCTTAACGGCCATCGCTTAAGATACTTGAAAGAGTGTTTGTTGAATTGATTTTTTTATAAAGTCTTTAATGGAGTTTAAACATCCAAACAAAGGCTTAACGGCCATCGCCTAAATGTTTAAAGAACAAATTGTACAAGTACGTACAAACTCTTCTTTCCATTATAGATAAAATGATTTGAATGTTAAAAGAAAAGCGTTTTTTTTTTGTAAAAAAAGGTGAATTAAATCGAGTTTGAAAGGGTCTTTAATGGAGTCTAAACATCCAAACAAAGGCTTAACGGCCATCGCCTAAATGTTTAAGAACAATTTGTATAGGTACGTACAAACTCTTCTTTCCATTATAGATAAAATGATTTGAATGTTAAAAGAAAAGCGTTTTTTTTTTGTAAAAAAAGGTGAATTAAATCGAGTTTGAAAGGGTCTTTAATGGAGTCTAAACATCCAAACAAAGGCTTAACGGCCATCGCCTAAATGTTTAAGAACAATTTGTATAGGTACGTACAAACTCTTCTTTCCATTAAATCTCAAAACTCGATTCAATTAAAAAGCTATTTTTGTATCATTTTAAAATATTGTTGATAAATTCTAAACATACATATAAAGAAGATATTTTTTAGCTTTTTTAATGTGAAGATATTAATTTTTAATGAAAGAAGAAACATAAACCTAAAACAAACTTTTTGGTGTTTTAAATAAAGTTTGAGAAAAGAAAAAAAAATAAATAAATAAAGATGAGAAAACTATTTGGGCCAGGTGAGGGTGTACTCCATATTTGGAGGTATGACCCAAAGATTAAAAAACTGTAGTAACCAAAACAAAAGATTGGGCCGGATCTGGAGCGGGTTATGGGATCCAGTACCCTTCTTTATCACGGATCGGGTTAAAAAAACCTAGAGGCAAAAACGCCTCTCTATTCTGATTTTTACGAAATGGAAAGAAAAGAAAAGGGAATCACTCCCAGCTCTCACTCGCGTCTTTCTCAGACTCTCAGCTCGCGTCTCTCTCGAACTCAGACACAAATAGAACATGTAAACTCTCTCAATCTCGCATCTCTCGCGGTTACCTGTTCCGCTCTGTGATTACATAAAAACAACAACAACATTCAAGAAAGCCAATCTCGCCTCTCTCGATCTTATGATGCTCATCGATCCCTCACGAATCTCTGTTAATCTCTACCTCTCGATTCCGGTCAAAACACGAACCAAACAAAATCAAGCATTTATACCATTATCCCACAAAAACCCTAAAGTCCCAGTTTCTACTATGATTGAATCGTTGGTTACAATTACATGGTATGCAGATAACATAAATTAAATGAAGGTGAACGTAAAAACAAGGTATGTTACTCTGATTTATTTGTGGTTCTGCTTCTTCTTGTTATGGATCTTCTGGTGTTGATGGTGGCTTTCTATGCGTGTGTATTGTTGAGTGAGGCGAGGGATTGCCGTGGATTTGCTGCAAAGATAGTCGTTTGAAGTTGATGCGTGAGGTGCTGAAGCTCTACGAATAGAAGTCTATTCGATTCGGAGTGAGTGTTGTTGTGATAACTCTTGGTGAATTGATGGTGAGGATCTATTTCGGATTTGTGTGGGTTATTTGAGAAGAGGTTCTGTTTTGTGTTGTGAGTTGTTGTTGATGAAGGTTTGCAGTTTGGATGTTGCTGGGTGAGTGTCGAGTGATGTGTTATTTGGTTTGTTCAGAGAGTGGGTTATGAATGGTGAAGGTTTATGGAAGGTAACAGAGGTATTGAATGGTATGTTGAAGGGTGGTATGAAGAAGTTGGTGAAAGGCTTTGTTATGGTTTTTGGCTTGGAGGAAGATTTCTGGAGATATTTGTGTAGAGTTTTCACTGATTTTTTTCTTCCTGCTTGATTCTGAATGAGTGTATATATAGGTGAGTGAGAGTGAGGGCATAAGGGAGAATTGTATGAGAATTGAGGATAAGATCAAAGGGGACAAATTCTGATTTTAGTACAAGTTTGTTGTAGTGGAATGGAATTTGCAGAGTAGTGGAATAGAGAGTGGAGACATGGTGAAAAAAAATCGGGTACCATATTGTGTGCTAGCTGCAGATTTTTGTCAAATTTGTCATGTAGTGAAAAACAAAAAGTGGGAACTTGGTGAAAATATTTGCTGAAGAAACCGATGGAAAATTTCATGTGGGGTCTCAATTTTTGTTATGGTTTTTAAACTTGGACCAAAAATAAAAATGGGCTTTAGAAGCTTAAATCAACTTTGGACCAACATGAATCTCTTTATTATTCATTTCTACAAAACAAAAAGAAATAGAATAATACAAAAATACAAGAATAAAATATATGTGCAAATGATTTAATAATTTTAATTCCAAAATTCAAATTAAATTGAATTCTAAAATTAAATTGAATTCTAAAATTAAAATCATAAATCAAAGGTTAGTAACATGACCAAATGTTTTGTGAATGCAAAGTGAATGTATGCATATATTTTTCTTTAAATTTTCTTGAATGAGATGCAAATTATGTTAATGCCTTAAATGATGCAAATGTTTATGAAGCAATAAAATTAGTAAAATACGATACAATAAGACGAGATGTAATGATCGAACAACGAACGCGTGCAAAATAAAATATGCGATATGTCCGTATGAATGAAACGTATGGGGCAAAAATTGGGGTGCTACAACGTCGACGTGACCTACCTCCGCTATTTCATGGACTTGACTACCGTTCACCAGTGGAACTGGGGGTCAGCTGTTCTGGCATACCTATACCAGAAGCTGAATGAGGCCTCCAACTGGAGTACTAGGTAGTTGACTGGATCCTGCACACTACTTACGATACGTTTCATTTTAATTGTTTCACATTTATTTTTGTTTCGTATTTATTTTTAATACATTATCGTGTTTGTGTTTCAGAGCTGAATCATCTCCTACTTCCCCCGCATCCACGACTTCTGCGTTGATCCTGAGTATGAGGACGCATACCGTGGGTACCTCGACCGCACGATGCACGATGTCATCTGTTGGAGGCCATTCAACGACTACACTGATGTTGTCCCCTTTGAAAGCATCTCGTTATATTCGGGTTAGTTGGCATGCGGGACCAACACCATGGTGCGGTATCTCCCTGAGCGGTGCATGCGGCAGTTTGGATTTGTGCAGATGATACTCAGGTCACCTTTTGAGGCTGCTCCCGACACAGTGACCCGAGTGCAGCTCACTGGCATATTTGCGGATTGGGAGCGTCATGTGGTCCCGGAGAAGTATCGTCGCATTCGGGTCACCCAGGACTGACACAGTATGGAGGGATATGTCACATGGTTCTATCGGGTGTCACATCCTCTGATGAGACCCGACGCTCCCGGCGCTCCTAGGCCAGCACACGAGGAGATCCTGGAGAACCAGCAGGCCGAGGATGACCACGCCATTGATCTCCTGCCGATCTGCCAGCGGATAGAGATGCTTGGGCGGGACGCGTTGGATCGAGTTATCGTTGATCAGGGCGGTCCAGAGGCAGTTGCCGAGATGGAGAGGATCGTCACTGATGCGGGCCGTGCGGCGGCATACAGGCGGCAGAGGAGGTCCTAGGGAGAGAGGGTTAGGCATACCCAGTAGGGGTCCGAGTTTATTTTTTTTGTATTTGGATTATATATTTCGCACACTATGACTCGGTCTGTATATATTATTTGAATTTTATTTATTATATTAGTATATTACGTTGATATGTGGTTTGTTTTGTTCGGCTTTTCCGTTTTGTATATATTTCGTACGGGACTATTAGAAAAAGCATAAAAAAAATAGAGTTCTGCATAATTCAGAAATGCACTTCCGAATTACACTAAAATCTGAAAAAAAAGTGTTTTCGGAAGTGTATCTCCGAAAACACCCCCATTTTGGTGTTTTCGGAGATGCATTTCCGAAGTCTGAGAAAATTAAAAAAAAATTACTTCGGAAATGCATTTCCGAAGCAGGGGTAAACTGTAGTTTTCGCTGGAGGTGACCCCATAGGAAGGTGGGTAAAGAAATTTCCATCCATAATCGATTCATTAGATGAATAGTTTTCCTTTGTATTTTATTTAAAGAAAATGAAAACAAACACAAATCCAGTTAAGGATGAGTTTGGTTTACAAAAGATGAAATAGATAAAAAAAAAGTGAATAAGTGAGAAAATAAAGTAAATTTGAAATATTAATTAATTTTAAAAAGAGAAAAGAAAAGTGTTATATAATAGCGAGTTGATTTGTTGACCCACCAGTTAACTTGAGACAAATATATAATTTTACATTAGGCTGTGTTTGTTTCAAGGTTAAAAAAAATATTTTTAGGAATAGGCCTATAGAAATTCAATATTTTTATGTTTGATTAAGTTTAAAAAAATTATCTCAATGAATTTTTTATTCTAAGAAATTTTATTTACACATGATTCTTTTATTTTTATTCCAAGGCTTAAAGGGTGGAAATAAAACATTCCCATGAGAATAAATTCAACCAACTATAACTTTCCACTACAAATAACATTTATTTAATTTATTTTAAATTAAACAAATTTACAATTATTCTTAGAAAATCTTAATGTAAACCAAACAAAGTGAGAATAATAATCCTTTAAACAATAATCCTCAAAATATTATTTCAAAAAATATAATTTGGAACCTTGAAACAAACACATCAAGTTTCATACTATTTAATATTATTTTTAAATTTATAATAAAAAAATAGCAACATTAAAATAGTTTTACACCGTCTCTGTTAAATTGAAGTGAAAATTATATAATAATTTATATTATATGACAGGATGATAGTGCAAATTCTTTTTACATTGACAATGTATTTTCATTAAACTCTTATTAAAATACTTATATGATTTATAATATTTTTAATTTTATTAATTTTATTTTTTAATTTTATTTCAATTACTTACACAATTATTTCTACTGTTTATTTTTAATAGATCCTATATATTATTTATGAATGAAACAAGAAAATATTTGTAGTAAATTAATATTGTAAAAACCGATAGGTAATTATTAATAAATTAAATTTAAAAATTAATTAGTAAAATAGAACGTAAATTTTATACCAAAAAAAAAAGTGAAACTTCTTGTAATAGTTTGAAGCTTTGTGACATTGTGGACAAGAATCATTGTGTCCAGCAACACCCACCTAAAGTTTTTCAAGTTTGAAGTTTTGTGTGAAGTAAAGATGGTGCAATGCATCAATCCACAACAACTAGTCATACTAAGACCAAGTGCAATGGTGAGTTGAATTGAAGTCAACATGGGAAAATGATGTGCAATGGTGTGTGTAAAGTGGTGTTGAGTGTGTGTTGGAGGAGAGAGATGTTGAGAAAACTCAACACCAAGTAAACTGTCCCAGAGGCTGACGTGGCAGCGCCTGAATGGACCAAAGCTGGCGCGTGTGGGCCACGCGCTGGAGTGAGAGTGGGCTAGATCATGCACGCGGAGAGAGAAAGGGAAAGGTGATAAGTGCAGCCACGTGGCTGGTCTTGATTGGCTGGCCAGATTTTTATCCATTTAATACTTTGAACTCAATTATTTCGTTGCAAATTAATTTTTTTTTTTTATACCAAAATTCATGATTTTTTTCTCTATAAATAGAGACTTGGTTCATTTGATTTGGACACAGAAAAAAAAAACCAAGTTTTTCACAATCTTTCTCTATTATTATCTTTCTATTAGTGTTTTTTTTTAAGTTAAGTGTCTTTTTTTTAGTGAAATGGATCCCAATAATCATTTTAACACTCAAAATTCTGCTAATTTTCCATTTAACCAAAATCCCAACAATTTTCAAAATCCCAACAATTATCAAAATCCCAACTATTATCAAAATCCAAATCAATTTTCCAACCAACATCCTCAAAACATACCTAGTTTTGGTTTTCCACCAAATTTCAACCAGTCATCCTCTGTTCCAAACTTTCAACCATATTATGGATCTATGCCGAGAAATCCATCTCAAACACCCCCGTTTAATGGTTATGTGACAATGGCGAATGCAAATTTTCCAAGTGGTGGTGTACCTGAATTTCCCGAGTTTTCAACTCAACTAACTATTGGTGGCATGATAGTTTCTAATGAATCGCTCCAAATTCAGAGGATTCAACTCCTAAGAGCAGGAAAACTCAGCAACCAGCATGGAACACTGAACAAAATTTGGTGCTAATTAGTGGGTGGATTAAATTTGGAACAAGCAGTGTTGTCGGGAGAAACCAGAAAGGTGAAACATATTGGGGTAAAATTGCTGAGTATTGTAATGAGCATTGCTCATTCGATCCTCCACGTGATGGACTTGCATGCCGAAACCGTTTTAATTATATGAACAAAGTGTTGGGTAAATGGATTGGCGCTTATGATGGCGCTAAGCGTATGCAAGGAAGTGGTTGGTCGGAGAATGATGTTTTGGCAAAAGCGCAGGAATTATATGCATGTGGGAAGAATGTTAGATTCACTTTAATGGAAGAATGACACGCTCTCCGTGATCAACCACGTTATGTTAGTCAAGTAGGAGGAAATATTGGCTCAGGAAGTAGTGGATCTAAGAGATCTCGCGAGAGTGATGCATGTGGCTCAAACACTGTAGAATCCAGTGTTCGTCCTATAGGAAGGGAGGCAGCTAAAAAAAAGGGTAAAAAGAAAAGCAAGGAATATGCCTCGGAGGTGGTGGACAAAGAATGGGCTGAATACAAAGAATTCAAGACGGAAGAGCTTGAACGATTGGACAACATAGCCTTGATGCAACAGCAGGCTAACAATATAGCCTTGGAAAAGACTAAAACCAAGAAAATGAAGATGTATCTAAAGCTAACTTCCGAAGAGCATCTAGATGACCGGAAGAACCAGCTGTTGAAAAAGTTGGAGGCAGAACTGTTTGATAATTAATTTCAATGAAGTATTTGTTAGTGTAGTGTTTGCTTTAATTATTGTTGTTTCAATATGTCAGTGTAGTGTTTGCTTTAATTATTGTTGTTTCAATATGTCAGTGTAGTGTTTGCTTTAATTTTTGTTGTTTCTATATGTCAGTGTAGTGTTTGCTTTAATTATTGTCGAATCTATATGTCAGTGTAGTGTTTGCTTTAATTATTGTTGTTTCAATATGCCAGTGTAGTGTTTGCTTTAATTATTGTCGAATCTATTCCTTATCTGATAATTAACTTTATACAATAAATTACTAGAGGGGATAAGGGAACCACCACAGTTATTCTTGAAGCAGTTGCATCTCATGACCTATGGATCTGGCATGCCTTTTTTGGATGTCCGGGAACGTTGAACGATATAAACGTTCTAGACCGGTCACCAGTGTTTGATGACGTGGAACAGGGAAAGGCTCCAAGTGTGAATTTCTTTGTGAATCAACGTCCATATAATATGGCATACTATCTAGCTGATGGTATCTACCCTTCTTATCCAACTTTCGTCAAATCGATTAGACTTCCTCAAAGTGAACCCGATAAATTATTTGCAAAATTTCAGGAGGGATGTCGGAAGGACATCGAACGTGCATTTGGAGTGCTCCAGGCTCGATTTAAAATCATCCGTGAACCAGCTCGCTTGTGGGACATAGCTGATTTGGGTATCATCATGAGGTCATGCATCATATTACATAATATGATTGTTGAGGATGAACGAGATTCATATTCTCAACGTTGGACCGATTTTGAGCAATCTGGGGAAAGTGGATCTAGTGCACCACAACCATACTCGACCGAGGTGTTACCCACTTTTGTAAATCATGTGCGTGCTAGATCAGAGTTCCGTGATCCAAATGTTCATCAAGAATTGCAAGCCGATCTAGTGAAGCACATATGGACAAAGTTTGGAATGTTCCGTGATTGAATTATTTGTGTGTTGTATTGCATTTTAAATTATTTGTATCGTACTAATTACGTTACTTGTGTGTTGTATTGCATTTTAAATTATTTGTAACGTACTAATTACGTTAATTGTGTGTTGTATTTTAAATTAATTTAAGATGATTTGTATCGTATCCATTTATTTAAATAAATTTTGTTTTTATTACAAAAAATTAAAAAATAAATTATTAAGTATTTATTATTTTAATTTAATTTTAATCGATAATTGTAATTTTATGTAATCATAAAAATAAAAATAAAATTTAAATAAGAATAAGAAAATAAAAAGTGGTGGGTAGGGTGTTGAGTGAAAAACCATTGGAGAGGGTAAAAGTTGAATGGGTGTTGAGTTATTAGGTGGAAGAAAGAGAAAATGATGTGGAGTGTTGGGAGTTGAAAAAGTGGGTGTTGAGTTTTACAACCATTGTAAATGGTCTAACATGACAACAATAAGGGTAGTAAAGGAAATGAAAAATAAGACTTTTCTTCCCTAGATCTTCCCGTTTTAGAGATGAAACATAAAATGTATGAGATTTATATTAAGTTGATATTTCTCTCTCCTTCTTTTTCAACTAAATAAGAGATATATTTAATATAGTTTTGTATTGATAAAAAAATATAGGTGTGTCTCCTTGCAAGTACATGGAGACTCAGATGCTTTAGTAGGCTTAAAATACTGTATGGTGATTAAGGTTAGCTCATGACGGCGAAAAACCATGTATGATGGTGTTTTGAGGTAGTTTAGGAGTCTTACTCACGTGAGATGAGAGGCTCTATCGATGATCGGTGGTGCTTGAGAACAAGCGTATGGAATACGGTCAATAGTTTGTTGTGACCTTGGTAAGCACTAAGCTTTTATGGTGTAAAGAATGATTTGTCACTCTCCCCTTTGAGGAAGCCTTGCATAGCGATAACCGCTCCTTTCTAGTCATGGGATGTTATTGACCACCTATCTTTCAGGAGTTAGTGGAGACTCCCTCTTTCTTGACTAAGGTCCTTTACACACCATTGGTACTGCTGGACGAGTCTCTCAGTCATCGCCTAGGCGATACGATTCTTGGATAAGGGTGCCCTAGTTTAGGGCTTCCATAAATATAACACTACATAGTCCCGAAAACACGAGGACTTTTCTAATGATGATGTGTTTTTAAACTCCTTTTTCATTCAAAGCGTGCCCTTCACCATATTAAGGAGTCCCTTAGTCGGTGATCATGCTTACAAGGTGAGTCTCTCAGCTAGGGGCGAGTTTCTTAGCTAAAGGCGACTATATTTCAAGGGCGAGTCCCTCGACTAGGAGTGAGTCTCTCAGTTGAAGGCGACTATATTTAGAGGGCGAGTCCCTCAGCTTGGTACCAGTCCCTCAGTTGAAGGCGACTACGTTTAGAGGGTGAGTCCCTCAGTAGAAGGCAAGTGTATTTAGAGGACGAGTCCCTCAGCTGAAGGCGACTGTATTTAGAGGGTGGGTCCCTCAACTGAAGGCGGTTGTTTATTTTAACCTTCAAAGGATGATTCAGTTGCCAGTTGTCCCCTGACTAACTAAAAAAAGTTAGTTGGGGATGTCAATCAATCACCTTGTGGTTGTGCTTACTTTCATCTAATGTAAGCAATGATGATTTATTCTTTAGACCTTAAACGTTAGTGGCACATCACATAAACGTGCTGAGTTTTTCAAAAATCCTAAGGGAATTTAAAGAATTCTCTACGGATTCCAATATAAAAGTTTTCCTTATTTGCACTCTGTTTCATTTCGTTCTCTCTACCTATAAAATATGGTCATGTATAAGATAAAACAATACTTATATGTTTCGCCGGTGAAGTAGAGCAAATATTTAAAAGAATGATTTGTTAAATTAAAAAATAACTAAACATTTTCACACATAATTCTATGTGATTGCTAGAGTGCCCGAATAAACCTTATATTAATATCAATGCATGATTCAACTTCAGTGTTAAATTAAATACATCCAAAACATTCTTTATATTATCATTATGAATTTGGTCCACCATCACTATATCTAGCATGATTCATTGCTTTGATACATGTTCGAAATTTCAAACATAATAATATATTAAAGAATCAAACAGTTATAATTTTTTTAATAAAAGTTTTTAAACTAAATTTTAATATTTTTTATTTCTAGTTTCTATTCTGTTTATTTGTCATTTAGTTCGGTTCTAGATCTATTTATATGACATAATTCAATTTACTAACTAATTATAATGGTTAAATTATTTTAACCTCAATTTAATTTGGTTCAACAGTTAGATTTGATTCAACAGTTTTTCATACATTTCTAATTATATCCATTAGAAAACCAACTAGAACTAAATAATAAAAGAAAAGTTATCAAAATAGAAGCCAACAGTGCCACTAATAAAAAGAAAAAGGCCATGTAAAGGGATTTTTTTCTTTTGACACATAAAAGGATTTAAAAATTAATTTACTTTCAACTTTGTACGTATAACAATATGATGCTTCGGAGGTTTGCAAATTTGAGAGAACGGCAATTAAAAAGTTGGAAAGAGGGAAGAAGAATAAGAAAATTTCTTTAGCCACCTTCCTATGGAGTCACCCCAGCGAAAAACTCAAATTACCCCTGCTTCGGAAATGAACTTTCGAAGCTTTGATTTTTTTAAAAAAATTTCCACAATTCGAAAGTGCATCTCCGAAAACACCTCATGGGGGTGTGTTCGGAGATGAACTTCCGAAAACACCTCATGGGGGTGTTTTCGGAGATGAACTTCCGAAAACACCTTTGTTCAGATTTTGAGGGGTTTCGGAAATGCACTTCCGAATTATGCAGAAACAGAGATTTTTTTTTAATGTTTTTCTTAACAGTTTCGTATTTTTAATTAAAAGAAACCGGGAAATAAAATAAACGACATATAAAGGTGAAAATACTAATATGATAAAAAAAAGAAATATATACAAGCTCAACCAAATCCAAATAATAATAATAATAATAATAATGTGCTAAAGATACAATCCGAAAACAAAAAATAAATAAACCCGACCACTACTGGGTGTCCTGGGACCTCCTCTGACGCCTGTATGTCGCCGCACGGCCCGCATCAGTGACGATCATCTCCATCACGGCGACTGCCTCTGGACCGCCCTGCTGAACGACACCTCGATCCAACGCGTCCCGCCCAAGCATCTCTATCCGCTGGCAGATCGGCATGAGATCAATGGCGTGGTCATCCTTGGCCTGCTGGTTCTCCAGGATCTCCTCGTGTGCTGGCCTAGGAGCACCGGGAACGTCGGGTCTCAGAAGAGGATGTGACACCCGGTAGAACCATGTGACGTATCCCTCCTCACTGTGCCAGTCCTGGGTGACCCGAGTGCGACGGTACTCCTCCGGTACCACATGACGCTCCCAATCCTCTCATATGGCAGTGAGCTGCACTCGGGTCACAGTGTCGGGAGCAGCCTCAAAGGGTGACCTGGGTATCCGCTGCACGAATCTGAACTGACCCATGCACCGCTCAGGGAGATATCAGACCATGATGCCGGTCCCACATGCCAGCCAGCCTGAATATAGAGCAATGCCGTCAAAGGGGACAATCTGAGCGTAGTCGCTGAACGGCCTCCAGGTGACATCGTCGTGCATCGTGCGGTCCAGGTATCCACGGTATGGTCCCACCGCATCGTTCCCCCTCTGGAGAACGTATCTGGTGGCCCTGGGCATGGCGTCCACGTACGCAGGATCGATGTGAAAGCCGTGGATGCGGGAGAAGTAGGAGATGATCCAGCCTCGAAACAGAAACACGATAATGTATTAAAAATAAATACGAAACATAAATAAATACGAAACAATTAAAATGAAACGTACCGTAAGTAGTGTGCAGGATCCGACCAACTGCCTCGTCCTCCAGTTGGAGACCTCATTCAGCTTCTGGTAGAGGTATGCCAGAGTAGCTGCCCCCCAGTTCCACTGGTGAACGGTATCCAGGTCCATGAAGTAGCGGAGGTAGGTCACGTCGACATACCTTGCACTCTTGTCCACAAAGCAAGCAGCGCCTACCACATGCATGTACCAGCACCGGAGAACGCAGCCGCGGTGGTACTGTGTGAATAGCTCGTCACCCGCCTGCTCGGCATCGGCCGCCGCGTCCAGGTGGTGCTCGAAATAGCGGCTCAGTGTGGTGAACCGGACATGAGGCCCAGATGTCGTGATGCACTCGAAGTCAGCAACTTCGGGCTCCATACCCAAATAGAGCGCCATCCAGTGACTGACCTCGACCCTCTGGATCCGGGAGTGGGTCAACAGCGGCCCCCTGATGGGCAGGTGGAGAAGACACTGCACGTCATGCAAGGTGATCGTCATCTCCCCCACCGGCAAGTGGAAAGAAGACGTCTCCTTGTGCCAGCGCTCCACAAATGCCCCCTGCATGCCGGTGCTGATGGTGGTGTACCCCGTCATGCAGAGCCCGCTAAGCCCTGAACCTCGAACCGCGTCGTTAAACCACTCAGCTACTGGTTTAAACAGACTGAAAATCTTGCGGGCGTGGTTCACCATTTTCAACGGCTCTCTCTCCTGTTAAAAAAAAACAAACAAAAGCATATGTTAAATAGACCGTTAAGAAAATATTGAATAAACGTCTAAATTATAAACGGTTAAATTATAAAAAATACCTCTCCCTCCCAGATACGCCGAGCGACGTGATCGTGGTAGTTAATCAGCACGGAAGTGTCAAAGGGCCCTCCCGGATAGCTGTCCTCCTCCTCATCCTCCTCCCCAGCTGGAGGATCAACATCCGGTACCCCCTCCGGCTCGTGGTAAGGCACTGCCGCCACCTCCTCCTCCTCCTCCTCTCGCTGGCGGGAAGAAGATACCCGAGCCAGCCGACTCCTAGATCTTGAAGTAGATGTACCTTCTACCATATCCACGGGAACTCGCACACGTCGTCCCCGACCCTGCCCCCGTCCCTATGTCGACGCCAGTTGCGTCGCCGCCCGCTCGCGTTTAGCCGACGCAGTCTGGGTCTCCCTACCCTGTCTGATGCGTGCTGGTTGGTTGCCTGACATGTTCCTGTAAACAATTGAAATCGATTAATATGTGAGACAAAAGAAAAAAAAATAAAAAAATGCACTTCTGATACAATTCGGAAGTTCATTTCCGAAACTGGGAATGGAGGTGTTTTCGGAAATGAACTTCCGAAACACCCCTGCGCAGAACTTCTCTGCAACCTCCAATGGCAGACCCCAAAAACCTAAACCAAAACTACTTTTATGCCTACTAAACAACCTAATATCAGTACCAACCTATCTTAATGTGATTTTTTCAGTTTCTAAACACCCTAATATAGTAATGTATAATGGATCTAAAAATTGAAAAAAAATGATAAACTTACCAATTAGTGTTTGAGATGAGTTTGGTTGAGTTTGGAAGAAGAGTTTGGCAACCTCTGATACTTCACACTTGCTTTTGCAGAATTTTTGAAGAGGGTTTGAGTTTGAAAGAAGATTAGGGTAAATGATTTGGGGGAGGGGGGTTGTTTTGCTTAATCTGCAAAACGCGCATTATTTCGGAAGTTCATTTCCGAAATGCTGTTTTCGGAAATGAACTCCCGAAATAAGACAATTTTTTCAAAAAAAAAGGCGCTTTCGGAGATGCATCTCCGAAAACACCTTTTTCTTGCATTTCGGAAATGCATTTCCGAAGTCAGGGGTAGTTTGGGTTTTTCACCAGAAGTGGACTAGAAGGTTGGGAGGTGGCCAAAGAAATTCTCGAAGAATAAATATTCTTGTGCAAGTGGAATATGGTAAGATTAAAAAAAAAATTGTTTGGAGTAAAGTCCCTCACAACAATGCACAAATTTTTTAAAAAAAAATATTTATAGAGTTGGGTTACCCCTCTCGCAAATAAAAAAGAATTTTTTTTTTGAAAAAATCATTGCGAGAGATATCTTTGACAAACGAAAATGGCGCTAAAATGTTATTTCAATGGTCAAATAAAGCAGAAATTTGTCAGGGATCACCCCAGACAAAAATGACAAAGTAAAAATTGTGAGGGGTACCCCTATGCCTTGTAGACAACATTAATCTCATCCTTACCGGTACATTATTACCGTTACGTTTGCGATGGAAGCCCCATCGCCTTTTATCCAAATATTAATGACACGCCACCCAGCCCCAACCGCTCCCACCCAGTAAACAACTTAATATAATTTCATTCCTCTTCCATTTTCAAAATCAACCGTTTCTACTCTATCTCTTATCATTTTTTTTCTCTTTTTCTCTCAACAACAACTAAAATCATTCCATTTTCTCAATTCCAACCTGATAAAGTTTCAGGTAATTTTATTAAATGATTCAGTTATATATTTATTTTATTTTCAAATTTTATTTATAATATAAGTTTTTTTTTTTTTTTTTGTGTTTCATGTACCAACTAATTCATATAGAGGAGCAAGATTTTGGAGTAAAGTTTTAAAATTTACAGTAAAATTATCCATTTAATTCAAGTACACATTATGAAATTTTTGAAATTTTTATTTATGTAGTATGTTTATCTAGTAGATTTATTATGTTTATACGTTTATATGTATATTATCTATATATTTTTAAAAATAGTATATGTATACTAATTGTTAAACCCCTAATTAAATATGTTTTTTCTTGAAGTAAACTATTAAAACTAATAGTTGTTATTAATGGTCCACCTTAAACTATTCATTTGATGGTTCATTTTATCCGCAACCTTAAAACATATGTCTAAAACAATTTAGATAATCGTTTCAAATTAATCAACAAAGAAAAAAGAGAGATACATTTAAGTATTTGTAAATTATCATCCATTACTTCAAATGACTACTTGAATCATATCAAAACAATAAGGAAAAAATCGATAATTATAACAAAGAAGGGGAGCCACATATCGAACTATATAGTATTTGTTGGATGTAAAATGAACACAGCAGTAACTATGAAGTACGTTCGAGATGAACTGCAAGATAAGCTGAAAAATGCCCTCTTTGCAGCATGGCCATTATATGCGTCCAGGATCAACGTGCTATATCAGTGCTGTAAATACAAATAAAAATAATATAAGATGTGTAAGCATTGATTAAGAAATCTAGAAAATGAAATTTTGTTTTAGAAGGTGTTACTTTTGTTAAAGTTCTAACTTCTAAGTATATCACTTTTTTATACAAACTTATTTCTAGTTCTTTAAACAATGTACTAAGGACACTTGTTAGCATTCTACTTTTAAGATAAACCTTATTTGAGTTAACTTATTAGCCAATATCCATAGTATAGTTATCAGCAAAAAAAATCAAAATTAGTAACAAATCTAATTATGAATCATACACATACCTCAGGTTCAATGAGTTTGGCGTCTTCTGATTTGAACTCGTCACCTGCGTGAGAGCATTCATTATTTAAACACAACAATATAGTTGCTTAACTCAATTTTGGTGGATTCTATATCATGCTACATAAACTTTGAACACTTAAGCATATTTTTACTATAACAGCAGTCGCTTAAGGATTCATATGCTATTACATATCCTTACATAGGAAACTAATTCAGAGATCTTTTAATTTTATTTACAGTTTTAAATTGATCGTTTATCTTTTTTTTCATGCCAAATTAGTCCCTTATGTTTAAAATCATCAACAATATATCTTTAATTCATTAAGATAGCATCTAACATGACAAATTAAAAAAGAGATGTGAAATTCAGGTGGGAATAGTCATTGTTTGAATTATAAACTGGTCTGTTTCATATAGTTTTTTTTAGTACATAGACATATGGACTAAGAAGTCACAAAACAATGCTAGCAGGGCACAGCCGAAATGCATATTAGATCCGAATCATTATCTTACCTCCATCCTCAGGTAAATCGGAGGTCCAAAGAGTAAGGTTGTCTCTTAACAACTGCATGATCAAAGTACTGTCCTTGTATGACTCTTCACTCAAGGTATCTAAATCCGCTATTGCCTCATCAAAAGCTTGTTTAGCCAAATGACAGGCCCTGTATGTTTCAGTATTCACATTTCAAGGAGCGTTAGCAACAAATGCAGTTCATTGAACGTATGCAGATAATGATAGCGTAAGAAGCACATATGTTTCTGTGATGTTTTTTGAGTTAAATCTAGATGTCTTCTCTTATTGTAGACATTTATATTCAAGGCCAACAAAATAACACGAGGATGATCACTCTTAAAGAAATTTGTTTGTCACATTAGTGACAAATGGACCAATACTTAATGAGTAACAATGTCATGTAAACTCTAAACGGCCATTTGGCTCGCACAGGCCTACTTTTAGTATTGCAATGAGGCGCTACTAAGAAACCCTCATGTTTTTAGAAGTGAATTTCTGAACAACATACGAACTCATGAGCCAAACACACTATGAAAGATAGCGCATTCGAGCCTAAATATCTATAAAGAGTATAAGTAACTTGCCTTTCAGGAGAGTTCATTATCTCATAGTAGAAGACAGAGAAGTTGAGTGCAAGTCCAAGACGGATTGGATGTGTTGATGGAAGATCTGTGCTTGCAGTGGCTGAAGCAGCCTAACAATTATTTAAACATTTTGTACATTAAAACAACAGCACCGCATATAGAGATAAACACGAAAAAATTAGTGGTGAAATGAGGGAAATATCATATATATACCAACCTCATAGGCCTTCAGTGAATGCTCAGCTGCCTCCTTCCTATCTTGATCGGACTTGAACTCAGCAAGATATCGATAATAGTCACCTTTCCTAATCCAACAAGCTTAAGGAAATCAAATAGAGAACCACCAAAAGAAGTAATATGGAAATTTAATCCTTATCAGAAACAGAATTTCAATAGTAGATAATCATTAAATTAACAAAGAAAACGGCACAAGTAAGGCAACATGACTCACATCTTATAGTAGAACACAGTAGCTTCTCCTGTGGTTGAAGAAGGAATCAGATGCTGGTCAATAATGGTGAGAATGTCACTGCAAATTTTGGATAGTTCCTCCTCAACCTTTTGGCAATAACTCTTGATCAGTTTCACATTGTTCTCATTTCCCTTAGACTCCTCTTTTTGTTCAATTGAAGACATAATGCGCCAAGAGGCTCTCCGTGCACCAATGACATTTTTATATCCCACTGACAGGAGGTTCCTCTCTTCCACAGTTAACTCAACATCAAGCTTTGCTACGGTCTTCATGCACTCAACCATTTCTGCATCATAAATAAGTTTGAAGGATTAGAGAGAGAGATATCAACATATAACAACTTTCATTAGTTTGAAACTTTTATATTAACACCACAAAGTTGCACCCTACATATATAATAACTCATTATCATTTGTCAGACACTAAATGTAGACGCATATCTCAGCCAGATTTGAACTTTGATTCGATGTACTGTGGGAAACTACTGCTAGAAACAATTCCTCCGGTATGTACAACCTATGTAGCACCAACACCTCTGAAAAAGTGTGTCCGTGTCCAAAACAGACACCGACAGTTGTCATTATGTTTAATTTATTCATTTTCTAAAATTATTAGAGTGTCTATGTCGGGTGTGCTTCCGATGTTTGTGTCATGTGTGTTTCCGATATATGTGCTTCATAGGATACAACTCATTATCGGCCTATCTGAGTGTGATATGGTGTACAATGCAATTATGTAACACTTGTTTATATTATGTTTAGATATATTCAAATTCAAACATTCATAAAGATCAATCTAGGAAGAAATAGAATCAATTTTGAAATTAAAATCAAAATGTTTTACGATGACGTAGAATCAACCATTATGAACAAAATATTCTATTTGTCTCAAAAACAATTGGATGCAATGCTAAATTGGTTTGAAAAACTATATTTGGATATCATCATAAAATAAACTAAGTGGAATGGAGGAGAGTGAATGAAGATTTCATTTAATGATTTAGAAATTTTATGACGGAAAAAGATAAATTCTTCTTTCCGCTCAAATCAGAGGGGAAGAAATATGGTGGTTAGTGATAGAATGACGTAGAATCCATACCACTATGCTCCATCGGATTTTAAGTGGTCTAGACAATGGAATACCACTTCATTCCATCAGATTCCATCTATCCAAATAAAGCCTAAGAATCAACCAAACAAAGAGTTCTAACTTGCAATGTAACTTAATTTACATGTATAGAAAGTGACTCAAATCTAAGCATTCTATATAGCAAATCAATTAGATGAAATCTTAACATAATTAATCTACGTGATTTTCAATTTGATTTCTTATATAGGTATAACTAAACATTGCGATCATAATTTCAATTGAAAGAAATCCAAATCACGCACAATCCATAAACAATGCGAGAAAAGATTAAAGGAATATGGAAATGAAGGAAGAAAATTGAAACCTTCGTATCTCTCTGCCTGTTCAGAAAGCTTGGCCATGTAAACCTGAGTCTCTCGCTCCTTCTCCGTCGACATTGTTGTGCAATTAGAAAGGGGAGAGAGAAGAACAAAGTGATGATTTGTGTGATGTGATTGCGATGAAGAAGATGATGAAGAAGAATGGGAGCGAGGAAGAAGGGAATGCAGGGTAGGGTGGTTATATAGGTGGAGGAAGTTGTGGAAGACTAGATCTGAACCGTTGGATGGATGTGAGATTTTGAAAGATGAATGAAGCGCGCGAATAGGAAGGACTGATACTCTTGATGTGCTTTGATTCGCTGTAATACTGTCTCTACTTCACGCCAATCACACGATCCCAATGCTGGTTGTTATAAGTTATAACAAGATTTGTGTATGTAACTCTCTTGTCCATAAATTTAAAATTCTCTTACAAGTAATTTGTTTGTCTATAAATATATCATGTAAATTTATTATCACCATTTTGAAATACTTTTATTAATTAATCAATTTATTTGGAATATAAAAAACTAATATTAAATATTGTTTCGGACCGACAATATTGGTCTTGACAATTCTGAAAGAGTTACAGTCATTCCAAAATCTTCTTAAAACACGAGAACTATCCTAATGATGATCAATGATCATAGAAGATTGAAAGCGGTAATTTCATAGTATTGCTTGTTTATTTTCTTTCTATTTTCATGTGTGTTTTTATCATTTTAGTTCAATTTTATGTGCATTTTTCTTCCTTTTATGTTTTCATGTAATAAGAGGGTAACAGACCAAATTGGAGCGAAAAATATCACGTGAAAATAAACTCTTGCCATACAAAATTCACATGGCCAATACGACCTTGTTGTATCCCCTGACATAGGCCGTGTTGGCCCTTGAAGTTGCACCAATATAAATATGTCGGGGCTGACACGGGCTGGTTGTGTCCCATGACACAAGTCGTAACAACTTCCCAAAAAAATACAAATTCTTTGATTTTTGAACTTTTTGTGACTTTTAGACATACATAATCTCACAAGGCTTTATGTTAGTGAGTAATGATGATTAAGCACGAAATTTGTAGTGTAATATCCGCAAATAACCTTGCGTAAGACGACAACTTGGGGCCGCCCTAGGAAAGGGCGACGATGCGAGGTCGCCTGAAAGGAGGTACCGCCTCGCCCATGCGTTTTCCTCGCCTCTGGGGAGGAAATTGGGATAAGATGTCTCTTGGATAGTGGGAAAGTCAAGATAGTTACTGACTCATATATCCCTTAGAAACAGTAATTCAACTGTGTGCATTTTCACTAGGTGGGCGACGACCTTTTCCACGATATCCCAAGGAATATGGAATTCCTATAAATACCTTAAAGGAGAAAAGCACAACTCTAAAGTAACACATACTTACACACATTCAAAATCCACTCGGAGAGCATTATGCTTTGAGTAAACCTAACAACATCATCCTAATTGCCAGCCTGCGACCTAGCTGTTCCGGTCAAGAGTAGGGCCTCTCACCTCACATAAGTTGGTCCCCTAAACAACCTCAAAAATAAAAGTACAAGGATACTCACCGCCGTGAGATAGCCCTCACCCTCAAACGTGCATTATAACTACTAGGGCACCCGAGTCTTCCCGCCCTTGCAGGGAGAACACGCACTCAGTTGTACTCTTTTGGACAGTACAGTAGCGCCCACCGTGGGGCCCCGATAAAACTAACATGGGTCACGTCTTTAACTCATACCCTTTCATCCTCATTTTCAAAAGATGATTGACATGGTCTCAAGTAACACCCTAATTTTCGACTCGACATAAAATAAGTTAATTTAATAAATAACTTAAACAATTAGAGTGTCATATATTCAACAACCATAGAATAACCAATCCAATATATTTTCAATTACACACTGGAAAAACAAATAAGTTTTGACATAAAGGTCTCATTAATCGCAAAATAACAAAGTTAGTTTAACAACTCCAAAATGACATAAAACATATAAAAAGAAAACTAGAATAGTTTGTCCCCAATGTTACATATCAGAGTGACTCCACTAAAAACCCGAATGATAACGTTACTAAGGAAGCCTCAAAATTTTCTTCTAACTTAAGTAGTTACTCCTTAACCTAGTCGTTTGTACCCAAAGGAGCATAGACAATACAACAATCATGATTTCATTATCAATAATCATCTCAACATCAATATCAACATCCTTCCTCATGGGGTAATCATTAATTCATTCAATCACAACAATAACAAATGATTTCATCGTCACTAACCATCAAATAGTGTTACACAACAAGTAACACAACATAATCCCATCAATAAAGTACACATTCAACATCTGGGGACAATAAATAGAATAGTCATCTGTGTTAGCTTTCCAACGCTTCGAACTGTGCCTCAAATGGATTCATGGAACTCAAGTTACGCCCAAAACAAAACTCAATGACATGTCTGGTACTAAACCCAAGGGCATGTATGACCACCCGTAGCAGCTGCTATGGTCCGTAGCGGCTTCCAGGGCCAAAATATTATGTTTTGATTTTTTTTTGCGATTTCCCCCCATTGGAGCACTTCTAGAGGTCTGATTTTGATTCCGTAAAAAGGCAAATGCTCAGAATTTGACATACGATAATTATATAACATTTATACAACAACCAACACAAATTATATTGACCCAACATCAAATAATCATCAATCAATCGTGGAATTAAGGTTATGTTCAAGGCACCAAATTCACAACAATGGTGTACATACAATTCAGATTCACATACAATCAATATGCATAAAATTTAGCAACATACCAAATACAAATTATCACATCAAACATCATAATTATCATGAATTAATAATAATCATACACAAACTCATAAAGCCTATCAATAGAGAAAACATCCTAGAGGAGGTGGAGGATCCCTCTCTACCCCTTCACGGAATACACCCAATATTCAAGTAATTTCTCCCCCTTACCTGAATTTTCAGAAATACTCAAGCTCTAGCTATGGTGATCTCGTTCTCTCTTAAGCACTTGGTCTTCTATTTCTTCTTGCCTCTTTTCTCTAACTCTTCCAAATTTCTACGTATTATAATATTTTGGCTCCCCTCACTATTTATTTAAGCTAATATTGTTTCTACTAATTCTACAGTTTATCCTTAACTTTCTCTATTTTCACCACTCCCCCATATATTTCTTAAACTTTAATTTCCACTCAAAACTCTCTATTTCATTTATTTTCTATTTGATTAATCAATATTCTGCTATTTAAATCAAATAAAAATCCACTAATCCCAATAAACCCCAAAAATCATATAATTCACATAACATGTATTCTTCAACAAAATAATTAACTAAAAACATATAAAATACTCAATTAATAAAATAAAATGCAGCTTAATTCAATTAATTATTTAATTGAATTCGAGGTAATACATCCCACATCACACAACATGCACCATCGCCTTAAGTATCTCCTTGAAGGGCCTCTTCAAGGCTGCTCAACAAAGATACGTAATGCAAGTGCTCGTTACGAACATCACATCCGCTGGTTTTCCTAAGAACACTATATGCGCAACCGAGACAGGCATTGTTTTCTCCGAAGAAGATTCCCTGGGCATCAACCCTTACAACTATGATCCCTTAGTCATTGATGCCCATCACAACAACTGGGATATCAGGCGCATCCTGATAAACCTAGGAAGCTCAACCGATATCTTGATCTAGGATACTTTCCAAAAGCTACAACTCCATCTGGACGATATACAGAGTTTCACAGGATCCCTAACAGGATGATCGGAGGAACGTATACAAATAACGGGCTACGTAGCCCTGAAAACCACCTGCGGCGAGGGAGCTAACGCCAAAACCATCAACGTCAGGTACCTCATCGTGGATGTTGTGTCACATTACAACATCATCATCGGGCGCCTGATCATCAACGCCCTATCAGAAGTTGTGTCCACCCAATATTTAACCTTGAAATATCCGCTCCTAGATGGCTGACTGGGTACCATCCGAGGTGATGATCAAGCAGCTCGCGAGTGTTATCTGAGCAGCCTGGAGCCAGCCATAGAAAAGCTCTCACTTGTTGATACTCTTTCTTTCGAAGTTCAAAATATTGACTTTGAGGGTTAGGATCCCAGATTGGTCGCAGAGGCCGAGCAATTGACGCTCATAGAAAACCTGAAGGAAATTGAAATAGGATCCACCAAGTCACAAAGATAGGCACCTTCTTGTCTTTAGGGGAGGAGCGGGAACTAGTACATTGACTTAAAGCAAACATCAATCTTTTTGCCTAAGCCCCCATAGACATGCCTGGGATAGACACCAAAGTCGTGAGCCATCGCCTTGCCATCCATCCATCTGCCAGGACAGTGGCACGAAAGAAGTGGAACGTTGACGAGGAAATGCTTGATGAAGAAGTAGAAAAATTATCCAGTGTGGGTTCATCACGGAGACGAAGTACCCCACCTGGCTGGCCAATGTGGTCCTGGTACAAAAGGCTAACAAAAAAAATGGTGAATATGCACGGACTTCACAGATCTGAATGCCGCTTGTCCCAAAGATCCTTACCTATTGTTAGATATCCACCACCTCTTTGAGGGATCCTCGGGTTACCATGTGATGAGTTTCATGGACGCCTACTCAAGGTACAACCAAATCAAGATAGATCCCCTGGATTACCCTAAAACCGCCTTCGTGTCAAATCATGGCAACTACTACTTCAACATCATGCATATTTGCCTCAAAAACGTTGGCACCACATACCAGCGACTCATGCACGCTATCTTTTCTTATCGAATCAGGAGGAACCTTGAAGTATATGTTGATGAGATGATCATTTTCTACCTGACGATAGATTGAAAGAATACCGTTATAATTTTATGAATAAGCCTGTTGAACCTTAATATTATGTTAATGTGTCCTTTGAATTTGTGTTGAAAGATAAATTTTTGAAACCCTTTGCTGATAATGGTTTGTTGAGTTTTATTGGATTAAACATGAAATTTAATTCTAATCACATTAAATTTTTCTGCAGTAACCTTGTGAGGACTCCTACTAGAATTGAGATCAGGTTTAAGAATAAATTGATTTAGTTTGAGTACAATGATTTTTCTAAGCATTCTGGTATGAAACCTTCTGATAATCTTGTGTCTGGTGCTAAGATGAACGACTTTAAAAAAGTGCAATTTATGTTATTCACCCTATTGCTATGTATATCTTGATATATCCTTCAAAATGTGTATTTGTGTTAATTCTCACATGCAATTTGTATGATGTGTGTGCTTGTGATTCACTTTTATACTTTATATTATGGCTTTTGTGTTGTTTTGGTTTCAAGTTTGAGGTTATCATTTTCTCTCCTTTTTTATATTTGATAAGGGGGGAGAAGTGGTCGATATATTATTGATATTTACGTGCATTAAGTGTTTAATACATGGGAGCTTTACAGCTTGTACAACTCAAAAGAAGTAGTTACGCTAAGTTACCAGATTCTTTATGATCAATAAAATTCGAAATACTCTGGTTATTTTATCAACAATAATTTCATCAACAATAATCTCACATGTTTTCCAAGCATCAAAAAGGGGGAGACTAAAAGCACAAAGTATCTTGTGGTATCTTTTATGTGCTTTAAGTATTTGTGTTTTGATGTTTATGCCAATTTGATTATAAATTAATAATCTTGCGTATTTGTAATTTGTATAATATTATATTTGTGTGATTGTACACTCTTTATCATTTAAATTCATGTGTAATTGATTCAACTATTATCATTAGATTGTACCAGTTAGAATCCTCCACATTTCAATCATGATATTCTCTTGATTCCGGATTGTCATTTCCTTTTTGAGCCCATGTAATTACTATTTTGTCATTTTCACAAGCGTAGCTTGAATCACAAGTTAGAAACTTTTAAATTTGGATGTTTTAGTATTTGATTCGAACCATATGTTATTTCTGATTCGAATTACTCACCTTTGAAAAGTGGAAATAGTTTCTAGACAGAATTTTTCAAATCACATTTTCTTCCTGATTCGAATCACCACCTCACTTTATTCGAATCATGTGTTGTCCTTGATTTAAATAGTGAGCTTAGAAAATAACTCATTAGGCATGCCCAGGTTGATTCGAATCATAAATCCTTCTTGATTCAAATCACGTGTTAAAAATTCCAATTTTTCACCTCTTATTTAAATAGTTGTTTCTTTTGGTGAAAGTAATAAGTGTGAAACCTACGGTAACACCGATAGAGACACAATGTGATTTAGTCTTCTATTATTTGTGTGTCCATCCATATTATCTTGATTCTTTCTCTTCTTCACTATTACAACTTCTTTATCATAATTTCATGATAGAATTTATTCTTTTTGTTATATCTTGTTCTTGTGCAATTTGTTGTTGTGTTTGGGTGATTTGGAGAGGGGTTGATTATTCTTTAATGTGTTAATGGTCAATCAATTTTTGGATAACAAGCAACCCAATACCCATTCATTTAGAAACTTGAGAGAACCTTGTGTGTGTTCTTAATTCAACCTTATCTAACACACTTGACTAACACCTTGTGTTTGTAGATTGTTGTGAGATACTCTGGCACTGCTCATCATCTTCCTCCTTAATCTTGTTCCCATATTGAGGACCTTCATCTCTAAAGATTGAGTATTGAGGGAGACTGGTGGCATATTAGGGTTACTAATGTTTTTGTGTGAATTTTTCTATTTGTAACCGGTGCAGGCATCGTTTCTTAAGTGCAGTTTGGTGTTCATTGTTATTCACCAAGAATAGAGTTTCTATTATACTCCTAGGAAGACTTTGATGAGATCAAGTATCAATTGTACGTAAGGAGGGGGTGGAAGTTATCCATTCTTGGTGGAGTTGGAGAAAGATTGTTCATAGACAAAGTTGGGAGTTGTCTATTAACGCTTGGTTACGACAATCGCTCAGACAAGACATCGGTGAAATCGGGTGAATTTCCACATACAAATACTTGGAGAAGAATTATTGTGTGTAGTGAGGTTACTGGATCAAGATCCTTATGTGATCTTGACTTTTGTTAGCAATTTGTAGTGTTTGCATCAGCAGAGAGAATTATGGTATGATAGTTTGTTATAATCAAAATGTTGTAATCAAACTTATCAAAATAGTGGAAGATCATGATTATTTCCCTATGGTTTTAACATCATTGAAGAGTGGAGTATGCAATGTGAGGACGATAAGCGAACTACTATATATTTTTTGTGTATCTCTTCTTCTTCCCTTGCCTCTTTTATTTTTCAAGCATTAACTACCATGCGATTGCATCGTTCCATGCTTGCATTAATTGTGTACCACATAAGTTAGACTTTTCTTATAACGATTTAATATATAAGTGTAAGTCTGTAGTGTATCAATAGAAGTATCATGAGTTCAATTATGTCTTATTAGAATCTATGTGCTATAAGTTTTGAAATAGCTTAGTTGAAAAGCTACTTATGTAGTCTTGTGATTGATTTGCATTCGAAGTAATCAAATGCATATAGAACATCATGTATTATTTCATATGAATTATTTCATTGAGATGCTTTCAAACTTTCTCGTTTTGTATTATAATTCCGCACTTTTGTATAAAATCTCTAATTTTGTACATGGGACCTAAAATTGTTTTTGAAAAAATATAAAAAGGAATTGATATATTCTCACCCAACATATGTGTTTCCTAGATGTCGATGTATCATGGATCTTCTACAGACGGGTATAGACAGAGGAGTCTGTTGCACCCCAATTTTTGACCTCTGAGATCCCATCATTTTTCTAAGTATCATGATCATTATCATTATCATTTATCATCATGCATATTTTTATTTACTAACAAAAAATAAAAAGAAAAAAGTTTGTTGCTTGTGTGTTAAAAAGACAGGAGAATGATCAAGAGAAAGCTGAAGAATTCAGGGTTTTGAGGCCCACAAGAGGTTCAACATTCTCTCAAGATTCAAAGGTTCCTTCAATCAATATTCAAGTCCAAGGATGGCTCAGTTTAAGGCAGACAACTCTCAAGATCGCCAGAAGCGCCAAATTAGGGTTTTTGTTTTTTTTCCAGGAGAACGAGTTTTTGAGACCTCAAATGGATTTCATGGATCTTCATATGTCTCAAAGTACCACCAGACAAATTTTCAAACTTCAATTCGCTCGGACGCACAGTCAACAGCTCAAACAGTCAACAGACGACCAGTTTGACCAAAAAGTCAACAGACAGTCAAAAATGCAATTTTTTGTCAACATCCATATTTTGTCAAAAGATTCATCATGTGATCAATGGTTGATCATAATTCATCAAGAAAAGTTCAGAAATCGACAAAACTCAAAATTGCAAAATTAGAGTTTTTTACCTAAAAGTCAACTGAACTTTGACCGACCATAACTCTCTCATAATTTATCAGAAAAATTACAACCAAAGCTCATCCTCAAGGAAATTCAATTCTCTACAACTTTGATGTTGGGACCAAGGTCAAGAAATGCTTCCGCCTAAGAGATATAAGCCAAAACATTACGGGTCATTTTGAAAGTCAACAAAAAGCAGTTTTTTGTCAAAGCCCATATCATCAAAATAACTTCTCCAAATGCAAAAACGCTTCCAAAGTGGCTTGTAGAGGACATCTTGGGCTTTCCAAAAAGTTAAAGAACACTTTCATAGGATCAAAATTGAGGGAGATATGCCTTGATGAAGTTGACCTTTTTTGGAAGAATGCATGAAACAAGTAATGACCAAAATTTGATTTTTTTCAAAAAGGCCAATTCTTTTGTGATTCAATCTTGATTCTCATATGTTTAAAGGGCATCCACGACCCATACATCATTCATGACATTTTTATTTCATTTTAATTAAATTTTATTCATTTAAAGTTTAATTAAAGTGAGATAATTCAAAGATATTATCAAAGATGCTTATGGTTGCCAATCAAGACCAATTCAAGATGCTTAAATATATTATTGCAAGATTGAAGAGAATAATACTTGAGTGTTTTAACCATGGTTAAGAAATACACTCATTGAAAATATTCCATTATCATATTTTTTCCACAAAATCAATCATGACAATTTCCACTTGCAAGGCTTCCAAGATCAAACTCTTTGCCTATAAATAGAACTTCATTTTCTTCATTCAAGAAGGAGGAGAAAAAGGGAGAAACAAGAGGAGAGCACAACAACAAACACCAAAGCCATAGCATAAGTTTTATATTTTCCAAAAGTTTCAATAAACTTGTAAAAATCAAGGCTCATTCAAATAGCCACTTTCAATCAATTTCAATCACTCTTTTCCACTCTTGGAACATCATAGAGTAAGTACAATGTAATTTTTAATATGTAGTAGTGTTAGGAGTTCATGAATTAAAAACTCCATATTTATGCATATTTTCAATTTCTCAAAAAAAAAAATGTTTTAATTTTAGTTTTAAGTTGATAAAATGTTCATTTAATTTTTAACATAAAAATATTTTATTTCTTTTCATAATTAATTTATATTGCTTAATTAATTAGTAATTATGTAAATATTGCTTTTTAATTATTTTTAACCAATCAAAAAACTCCAAAAATATTTTCCTTTTAGATTTAGGTTTATATTTTTTATAATCTAATTTTTGACATATAAAATAATATTTTTCTTGTTAAGTTTAATTATTTGTATAATTATTTGTTTAATTAGCTTGTTAATTAACTTAAAATCAATTCCAAAAAAAATCACAAAAAGAATGAGTTAAGTTTAATTTGTTTTATATTTATTTTTGTATATTATTTAATATTATTTATTATATTTTTCCTTTGTCCCGAATCAGAATAAAAGATCAAATATGGCAGAGATTGTATGCAGTTGATTTAAGACTTTTTTTGGAAATTTATCGTGTAGTCGCTATGATTCTATCAAGCTTCTGATAAATTTTCATTAACTTTAAATCCGAGATCATCATTCACTCACCATCGATCTTCACTAACATCGTGAATATACTTGACTAGCTTCAAGATGATTCACGTGCTAACATACTAACAATTGACTTTAATTTCCGCATTTTATTATATTGTCCTTTATATTTCTTGCTTTATGTTTTATTTTATTATTTATTATTTATGTTTCTGTTATTTTTTCTTTGTCCATTTGGACATATTATTTATATTTCTGTTATTTTTTCTTTGTCCATTTGGACATATTATTTATGTTTCTGTTATTTTTTCTTTGTCCATTTGGACATATTATTTATATTTATGTTATTTTTTCTTTGTCCACTTGGACATATTATTTATATTTATGTTATTTTTCCTTTGTCCATTTGGACATATTATTTATGTTTCTGTTATTTTTTCTTTGTCCATTTGGACATATTATTTATGTTTCTGTTATTTTTTCTTTGTCCATTTGGACATTATTTATATTTCTGCTATTTTTTCTTTGTCCATTTGGACATATTATTTATGTTTCTGCTATTTTTTCTTTGTCCATTTGGACGTATTATTTATATTTCTGCTATTTTTTCTTTGTCCACTTGGACATATTATTTATGTTTCCGCTATTTTCTCTTTGTCCATTTGGACGTTTATATTCCGCTATTTTCTCTTTGTCCATTTGGACGCTATGTTTATGTTTCCGCTATTTTCTTTTTGTCCACTTGGACCATACTTTACTTTTATGCTAAAACACTAATAAACAACAAAAAACTAAAAAAAACGCTTAAGGTTCTCTCTTGGACTACTGGTTACTATCCCTAGCATTTTGGAGATTCGGACTTATGGACTTAGTGCCTCTGGATCCTTATTCTGTTATTACTCTGTGGTTGTTCTGTCTGGCATTGGATTGTTGTCTGTTTGCGTATGCAGGTATTTCCTTGAAAGTCCTTGATGGTTAATTCCAAGGCATTGAGATAAGGATTTTACCCGAAAACAGCCGTTACTCTGCCCGATTTTCATCAAATTTTAATGTGCTTAATGCAAAGTGGTGCTAAAGATAATAAGTTCATCTGGATCCCCAAGTGGTAATGCGTCGGTCAACTGTTGGTTTCTTATTTTGGTCAGACCATTCTCTCCTTAAACTTTTATTTTAAGCACTAGGATAGCCTCTTCATCTCCTCCCACTTCTTAAATTTTCAAAATCTTCTCCCTTTTTCCAAAATCTTCTTATGTTTGTAAAACCTCTTTTAAAAATATTTTCTTATAAAATACCTTTTGCCCTTAGTGGCTTTTCTTTCAAAATTTAGACACGATTAAATGTTGTAGTGAGTTGTGATACCCCACGATTTTGAGATTGATTGATATAATGGAATCTTTTCCACGTGAGAGAGATAGTGTCATACTCGTTGATTTTCATCCGAGTTGGAGCTCTTCTTTCATTTGTGATGCAAAGAATCTATCTGTTCTCATGATCAAGATCAATGGCTGAGTATTTCTCTCCGACGACGATAAAGTGTTTATTCCTTTTAAAAAAAACGTTTTCCCTTTTAAGCGGAACTACATTAGCTCTGACTTCTCCATTGCACCGAGGAGGTATGTAGGCACAAGGCTTAATGTCTTGCCGAGCTTATTTTAAAAAATCAAACAAGAGCAAAAGTGATCTAAGCAAAACTAAGAGCCCATGGATAACCATGGATACAAAGGGTGCTTAAAACCTTCCCTTTGTATAACCAACCCCCCGAACCCAAAATCTGTCAAAAGGTCTTTCCTGTTCTTTTATGCCTTTCCTTTTTTGGATAAAATAAAAGTCGGTGGCGACTCTTGCAAAAATAAAAATATAAAAAATAATCAAAAAAAAAAGAGAGAGCAAGGAGTCAGTTCGCCTCAAAAAACCGAGTGACAGAGTCTTTTCGGGAGATTTTGAGAGAAGGGGCATTGTGGATGTCATCCTTGTATAGGTGTTTTTGCTCATTTTTTGGGATTATCAAACTCTCTCATCTCCGAACTCTCGGGTGACAATGCTGTCAATATGGGCTACCCGACCCTAAACGGGCCGACCCTGGTGGGCCATGGGCTTTTCAGGGCTGGGCCAAAAAGGCTCAGTGTAATATGGGCTCGAGATTTACTACCCGAGTCTGGCCCTAGATGGGCTTCGGGCTACCCGGCCCTAAATGGGCTTTTTTATTTTAAAAAAATTAAAATAAAAACTCCATAATATTTATTATAAATAAAATTTTAAATTATGTTATTTTAAACATAATACATTTTAAGTACTATATTATCTCTTATAAATACTATAATGTGTTTTTAAATACAATATATGTCTAAATTGTATAAAATAATACTTGAATATTTATTATAAGAGAAAAACTAATATAATGTGATGAAAAATGTTGATTATATTAATGTATAATATTTAAAAGAGAAAGATTGAATAAAATAGAGATAAAATTTAGTGAAGTGAGAAAAATAGATATGCTATTTTGTAGTAAGATAATATAAATATTAATATATTTTTTTAAAATTTATAATTATACGGGCTTAATGGGCTACCCACAGCCCATATGGACTAGTCCTAATGGGTAGCGTGCTTTTCAGGGTTGGGCTAAAAAGCCCTGAAAAATATGGGCTCTAATTTTAAGGCCCAAGCCCTATGATTTTTCAGGCTTGGCAAGCCGGCCCATATGGGCTAGCCCATTTTGACAGCTCTAGGTGTCATGTTGACAATTGAGTTCGCCAATGAGAAGGGTTGACATAACTTTTGATTGGAGACTGATTCGACTGCGGTGGTTCACGCGTTCAAATCACCCTTTTTGGTTCCTTGACATATTCACAATAGATGGTTAAATTGTGTGAATTTAACCTCGAATATGTTGTTTGTTGTCTCTCATATTATTAGAGAAGAAAATAGTTGTGCAGATTCCCTTGCTAACCTTGATCTTACTATTACTGATTCAATTTTCTTTAGTTCTATTCCGTTCTTTTTTAGAGGAGATTATGTGAAGAATAGTCTATATTTACCTTTCTTCATATTCACTTTTTGTTGAGAGGGTATTGGCCTAGTCCCCTCTCTTTTGTATCAAGTTTCTTTTTTATATATAATCTCATTAAAAAAAATAAAGTGTTTTTTTAACTATTCTATCACATGAATAATTGTAAATAATATAATTTTATACAAAGTAAACTTTTAAGGTATTCAAATAACATTCCATGAATAAGTCGTGTGGAACTATAGAGAGTGATGTGAATTTCAAAAGTAAAGGAATATAAAATAAGGGAGAGATATGCGTCGGTGACAATAGTCTAATAAGGCATATAATCAATTGCCAGCCAGCCATATCTAACTATGACATGGAGGAATACTATTATTACAATCTAGCTATTATGGCACTACTGTTCTCAATTTTTAATGTTTCGCCTCAGAATGTTTAATTTGAAAAAAAGTAAGACTGAAACTCTGAAAGTATATTTGTATAAACTTGGATCCAGTAGATCAACAAATAAAACTGTTAGGCAATGCCTGTGTTCTCACTTCTCAGTGTGGAAGCTGGTTCACAACCTGTGGCGCGACCAAGATGAAGATTATCCTAAGCCAACCTAATTAGAGCATATAGAGTAAGGGAAGATTGTGCTTGAATTTCATGGCCATTCACTTTCTTTCTCAAAAACTTGTGATTGTTCAACATAAATGCTAGAAGTTCAATGATCAAAAAAGAAATAAAGAAGAATAAAAAAATGCTAACAAGATATTGGATGAATGAATTACTACAAACAACATTGACAAAAAAAATCAACTGTAACTAAATTCAACATGAACCTTCACAATCTACAGCTTCAATATCTAGACCCAGTTGTGGTAAATATTGAAGTCAAGGCTCTGAGCTCTATATATACAGGTACCAATTAAAACAATCCATTCCCTGAAATTGTATAAAATAGTGACATTATTTTAGATGTATGTTATAGCTACCGTGAATTCATAGCTGTCAATATAAACACCATTATCTGAATTGCAGAGTTTCAAGGAGGACTTGAGTTATCATGGACGCTTTTGATCCAACAATATTAAAGGATGACACATATGGGACCACAACAGAGCCCTCACAAAAAAAACATGACTGGTCCCTAAAGGAATCCACATCATGAACCTTGCTTCTGGCATGACTGGCACAAGTTTTTTTCTTGCAACCATAATATTTAATTTTACACTTAACTTAAATGCTACCTGTTTTTACCAAAACAAGAAAATTTACCGAGTTGCAGAAAGAGAAAACAATAGTTTAGAGAAATTACCAGAGCAAAAAAATTGTGTTCATCTGTCATGGTGATTGGTGAAGTATATTAGTGTTGAATCATTTTTTCAAAAATGGTTTCTGGCATACAAGTAACCGCTGGTCACTGCCATTCTGAAGATCGATTATCCTTGCTTCCCAGCGTACTTGAGTTGCAAGCGTGCGTACCATTTCAATTGTTCCCACTGAGTCAGAAAGAATGACCCATCCCTACAAAAATAATGATATGTAATTAAAAATTAGGCTTCATAGACCTTTTACATTACATGGAAATCGACAACTACTCGTTCTAAAAAAGCACAGAAATTCAACATTATATTTTATATGGGAATCACAACAACTAATGAGCCAGCTTCATTAGAGTCAGCTGGCTTGTAATCATCTGCCCAGATGAGATCATCCTTTATGGAGGTTGTGCCAAAAAAAAGGTTAGAAAGGACGAGGACGGAAAGTACCAGATTATGTTCTGCTAAATCTTAAGAAAAATCAATGATGAATCTTTAAAGCACAATTATGAAAAGGAATACAAACACCATGATACCTCTGGTCGTAGTATCCTATCCATCTCCAAGAATAAGTCTAACATACTGCACCGTTCTGAAAGGAACTGTGACAGAAGTCCATTTGCATGAAGCATATCATATGTCCGCGGGTAGGTGGGGAAAGGTTCGCACCTGAAGATCAATAAATCAATAGTTAGAAACAAAACAACTAGCTCGAAGTTCATACAAGTTAACATTATTTTACGAAGAGCTTTGTCAATGAATTCCAAAGAAAAGAGAATTTAGAGATGGAACTGCAAAACTGGGGAAGATTTTCTTTAGAATTGGATTTTGCACTAAACTAGGTGGAGTTCAATCCAAGAAATCAGGTGAATATTACATTTAGCTTCAAATTCATTCTCAAAAGGAAAACAAACTTAAGAAAGCTAAGGGTGATTTGAATAAAAGAAACATAATATGTGATACTGAAATTTCGGCACCATTTATGTAGTATGTTTATTAAAGGAAACTATTGACATATTGATGAAACTAACGAGTTTTGCATTAAATGTCATATATAATTTACAAAACAAGAAACTTCTAGGGAATTATTTTGCACACATTTAAGTAAACACTGCCAAACCATTTTCAGCAATAAAATAATCACGAACATCAGTATCTTTTGAAGTAAATTTCTAAATTTAATGTTACTTTTCCAACTAGAATACACTACTGTTCAGTTTGTCATAAGCATTGCCAATGATGATGTAAGAGAAATACATTTATCAGGCTTTAGTGGTATTATCAGTTTATCACCCTTGGCCAAAGTAATCTTAGATCCAGTCAACTTTTAAATCATAAAGAAACTTTGTCTAGATCATAAGCAAATAGCAACTTACCAGTCATGCATAACACCTGTAAAACCTCTATCTAGTATGAGAGGAAGTGCATTAAAAGCCCTGGCAGGAACAACATTCATGACCCACACTGACTTTTTCGCCTCCAGCAATGCAGCATTCAAACCCCCATAATTAGAACTCATGTCCATAACATTCCGAATCATATTATATGGAGGCAGTGGATCTTCATCTCCAGGTCTCTTTGGATGGTCAGAGAAAATTAGTGGTGTAAGCAGGGACCAATAATTACTAACAGCTGATCTCCAGAAATGCATGTCTTCATAAAAGTCTTCAGGATGAACTCCTGCAATAATTCAGGGAATTTATGAAAAGGAAAAGCAAAACAAAATGGGGAAAAAATATCAGAGAAGGAAGAGGATGTAAATTGTAAGCAGGAAGCTTCTAAAAATAATACTTTCCATGAATTTCAAGCTCAGCTGAACTCAATTCAGAATCAAAGGATCTGTTCTGTATTGCAATCCAGCGCTTGCTAGATGTCCCACTTATACATGATACAAGAGGCTTATAGTATGGTTGAGTATCATCCCCTTCTTTACATAGTTGAATAGCCTGCTGCTTGCTGCAATAAAGAAACAAATATCACAGAAAAGCTAGAGGTTATATTATTGTAGTCAATGATCAACGGAGAAAGACAATATCATAACTAGCAGTAGATGATACTCCTAGTCATCTCAAATAAACAGTCTACTGATAATCAATATTTACCATTTAATATCACCTACGCTAATACAAATATCCTTACCGTGATTCATAGCAATTCAGGTCAGCAGTCTTCTGCCAGACGAAAGTCTCGTCTTGCTGGGCTAGGAGCGTCCAACATAGTTGCTGGGTCAGCTCTTCCAATGGGTTCAACGTGATTCTCTTTTTCTCCCGCGATGAACCCGGTAGCTTGCTTGCAGGTGATGTTAAAACGAAATATCCACCAGGTTTAAGAACACGGTCAACTTCTATGAGGAACATTCCATCTATAGGATAAAGTCAATATTAGAGACCAAAGTATAGCATTTAATACAAAAGCTAAACAATATTAAGTATGTTATAGAAAAGTCATGAAAGGGTGAAAAAAGGAAATGGCAGTGATATAGAGTGAATGGTAGAAAATGGGGCAGCATCACTGATTCATTGTTATAGAAACATTTGTACATCTGTCTAAATCATCAATTTGATTGGTCAAACACAAATTAATTAAAAAAGAACACATTTGATCTAATAAATCCAAACATATTTATACTATAAGCAAGATATTAATAAATACATACACCCTACACCATTTTCTATCTTATTTGTCATCAAATACAAGTTTTGAGAAATACTACAACTTGAATTTAAAATATAAATTTACAAAATATGACATATGAATCTGTTTGTATGTAAGAGACTATACTGATAAAGAGGATTGAGCTTTATGAAGTCTATAAGGAAATTCATTCAGCTAAGAATGAAAGAGTAATGCTCATAACTATAAAATTACCCTTTTCATCCCAAATGATGCCACATTGAGCACAGTGAATCATGTCAAATGATAATGATGGATACGGAAGCTGTCTTGCAATGAAGTTGCCAATCATGGCAGGAAGGCCTCTCTCAAGCGACAATTGAACTTGGCTGCCAGTTGCCTCATATCCCGCAACACAAACCGCCATTATGTTAAGTGACAACAAATGAGCTCCAAAGCTACCAAATCCACAATCAATGTCCAGCGTTGTTCGAACCTGTTATATTATGAGCTAAATATATCAGTCACGTATATTATGCAACCTAAATCAAGAAGAGAATATAGGTAGCTTAACAGCATAATATTCCTTATTGTACTCTATTATGCACAAACCCTGTCCTCGTAAAACACTAAGAATCCCCAAAAAAACAACAATTGGTCGAATATGGTGAATGGAAGACTTACACCAGCCCGATGAAGCTCTGTATCACTTCCTAGCCCTATCATCTCAGCAATTTGGCGAGAGTAATCCTTCACGCCATCAAAGATCATACCATCCTCTGAGTGAAAGGCAATTTGATTCTCTTCTAGTAGCATCAACCTAGATAAATCATAGCAACAATTTTAGGAATCACAGCCCAGAAAGAACCGATACAAACTACACTTTCATTCAAGCAGTCTATCATCCAAAATTAAAAACCATTCAATCAATCAATCAATAGTTACAGCTTACAAGGGATACAACTTACAAATTGTGGTGACAATTTCTCACAAATTTACTAATTACAATGGAACTAAGACTGACAAGATTTATTTATATCCAAAGCAAGTAAGTACCTTTTGGTCATACTTCCAGACGAAAGAAATTGATCTTTGGTTATCTTCACATTCCCACTCCATATAATATCCCTGCCACTAGGCCAACGCAACGGAATTTTATATTCCTTGGGAGGACGAACCAAACATTGATCTTCTTCCTTCAACACTTGGCAGTGCCGATCCAGCTCCTCCCCCTGCTCAAATCCCGACGCCAAATTAGCAGTAACATTATGGCATGGCACGAAATTCTCCCTTTCTTTTCCACAAAGCCCCAACTCCTTTTGCCTCAAACCACCGCTCGAAACAGATTTCAACTCCAAATAATCAACCGCCACCCGCTCTTTTATCCTCCTGTAGTTCGTATAGATAAGAGAAGCCTGCCTCCGCGGCGACGAATCAACCGCATTGGAAGACGACGAACCCAACACTATAATCAAAGCCAGAACACTAACCACGCACAATATCAACCAGTTCACCGGCGGTTTCGGCCCGAAAATCATCCACAATTTATTCGACAAAGAGCTTCTCATGTCCAAAATCGTTGAAACTCCCACCAAATTCAACTTACAGAAAATCAAATTTTCCAAAAATCAAACTAAATCGTATTCATAAACACCATAACCTATCGTAATATCGTGAATCTTATCCACATCTACAAGCATTGAAACAATAATCTGATCCGAAAATCTGAAAACAAAATCCGCGTCTGAATCGCAGAATTCCGGAACAAGATCGAGTAATGCCGATCGAATCAGATCGCCGCCGGCCGAATTGAATTCGAAACCGATCGAAGCTTTTGGAGCGTGAATTGTGAGAGGAAAATGGAGAATTAGGGTTTTTGGTGAGTGAGATTGTTGATTTGGGAAGCAATTTGTGAATGGAGAAGAAGAGCGCTAATTCCGGCTGGGTCCAAACTGTTTGGATTGTTGTTGCTAACTTTACTTCCTTTGCCAGCTTTGTATTTTTATCTCTCTTTCGTTATATATACCTCCATTTCATTATTAAACGGATCCAAAAACACGCAACATTATTTATTTGTAATCTTTTTCTTGGCTTTAAATATTTTTTGTCAAGCATTTATGTGTAATCGTATTTTTAGGCACATTTATGTGTAATCTATTCCTTGCGTATAATCCAGAGTATACATAAGGCAGAGTAAAATATAAAATAAAAGGTATATATACGTGGAATAAACTTTTGGGATTAAACTTGGGATTCGTTTATAAGATTCTATTCATTAATGTTCTCTTAATTCTTAATTACTATAAATACTTTTCCCACTTATATTAAAAAATGATAAAGTAAATTTAATGGGTTTAATTTGCCGGTACTTTGTGTATTAATGTAACTATTTTTTAACGTCTCATATTATAAAATAAAGTAGTACTACTAATAATGAGATAGCAATTTTACATTTGCTGCTTACTATAGGATCGTAAACCAAAGAATTAAGTAAAACAATTTGTATCTTTTTCATCCAAGTTAATTTTTAACAGTGAAGATTTAAAAAACCAAACGAGCTTCCATAAAAAGGAAAAGGTCACATGTTTGAGGAGTTAGCGATCATATATTGGCATTGTTTTTTAAGGTAGGGAGAAAATATCATTGAAAAAGATTAGTCAGTAGAAAATAGTGAGCATAGGAGGGGAGATAGGTAGGATGGGGTTGGTAATGTAGGGGTGTAGTGTGGGAACATTGAAGATAGTTGAGGATAACACTAGGAGTTTGGGATGGCTAATTGGAAGAAAAATTTAAGTTTAATTAAAGATAAAAAGTATTATCTTATGTGTATTCAAGATTATGTGTATTCAAGAGACAAAATTAGAAGTGATGGATGAGTTTTTAGTGGCGATGCTGGGATGATTTAAAGATGGATTTTTTTTTAAGTCCTTAGTCAAAATATCCGGAGACATTCTAACATTATGAAATTTTAATTCGATAGAGGTGAGATCATCAAACAATTTTGACCATGTATTGATTGTTTGCGGCCATTTCAAGAAGGTTGAGCAGATGTTTAATGTGGCTAACGTTTATGCTCCATGTGAGTTTACGGGTAGAAAATCGATATGGGAGAAATTTAGCATTTATATTATTAATTAGAAAAGTCATTTAGAGTGTGGATGTGCAGCAATTTCAATTCATTCGGAATGGAATATGAGAAAATGCGTAAATGTGAATTGCTTATAAATTAGGATATGAGAAACCTCAATAATTTTATTCACGATAATATGTTGGTTGAGTTTCCTATTAAGGGGAGGCGTTTCACTTAGTTTTATGGTGATGAGGTGTCGATGAGTCAGTTAGACATGTTTCTTTTAAGCAGAGAATGATGTTTGTTGTGTCCAAATAGCATACAATATGCCTTAATGTGGGATTTGTCTCGCCGTTGTCTTATATTGTTGAGATGGATGAGGTAATTGGACTCCTAAAGGAAGCTGAGGAGGGAATATTGATCATAGATAATAAGAGAGATATAGATGTACTAATTGCTTCAAAACGAGGGAAAATCCAGTATGTCTTTTCTTGAATTTTTCTATATCCAGATTGTATTGTATAAAGTAGTAGCAAAAGGCCCATGTGTTATGGCTTAAAATAGATATGTGAACTCAAAAAAAATCTCAATATCATGCTGGGCAGGAATATGAGAAATTCCTTACTCAGTTTAAATGCTAGTGGAGCTTAGGTGGATGGTGTCATAAGTGTTCGAGAAGTAGTTTTTAAAAATCTTGAGGATCACTTAAAATTAGTTAATTTAGTCAGATGGAGTACTAAAACTATTCATTTCGTGTTTCTCGTCTCTAGTGAAACATACATGTAGGAAATACCTTTTAGTAAGGAAGAAGAGGTAAGATATCTTATCTGAGATCAAGATAGTTTTAAAAGCCCGAGTCTTAACGAAATTAATTTTGGTTGTTTAAAACAGTTTTGGCCATAAATTAAAGAAGACTTTATGAGGTTTTATTTCTAATTTTATTTGAATGGAAAGTTAGTTAAAGGGTTGAAACTTCATATTTAAAGTGTTAATTCCTAAAGCAGTTAGTCATCAGAACGTGGCCGATTACAAGTCAATCTCTTTAGTTAGATATTTGTATAAGGTATTTGAAGAACTAGTTATAATCAGTTATTGACAAAGTGATTATGAATCTCGATCAAATTTTATAAAAGGAAGAAAAATTGTAGATCGTATACTTGTGCCAATTGAGGTGGTGAATAATGCTAAAGAGTAAAAAAAAATTTGAATTAGTTTAAAGTGAATTTCAAAAAGGTGTATAATTCAATTGAGTGGGGATATTTGAACACATTGATGATCAAAATTGGATTCTCGGTTAAATGGAAAAAGTGGATCATGTAATATTTGAGTTTTGTTTCAGCGTCAGTCGTAGTCCTACAAATGAGTTTGCATTATGAAGGATTTTGCGTCAAAGAGACTATTTTTCTCCATTTTTGTTTCTATTTACAGTTGAAGACCTGAATGTTTTGTTGAAGTCATCAATTGATGATGGTTTGTAGATGTGGTACATCATTGGCAAGGATGGGGGGCTCAGGTTCGAGTTTTGTATTTATAATTTGCATACGATACTTTTTCAATTAGTGAGAAGATCAGAGTTGTGAAGGCAAATTATATTCTTTTTTAACTTATTTCGGGATTGAAAATCAATTTTTATATAAAAAAATTGGTTGGTATTAATACGTGACTAAATCATGTTTGGCATACACAACTCATTATCTTAATTGCAAAGTTGACTAGATTTTTCTTGTCTATATAAGCATTCCAACAAAGATAATCCTCAACATCTTTATAAGTTGAAAATTATATGGCCTAACGAATGGAGTTTGTCTTGTGTTACTTAAATTTATCTTGACTTTGTTACTAATTTATTTTCTTTCCTTCCTCAAGGCTCCTTCGTGTATTATTTCTAGAGAAGTGAGATTTTTATAAAAATTCATTTGATTAAATAAGATAAATTTTGTCTCGATCAGACATTTGGAGGTTTACGTGTTGGAAGGGTAAGTCAGTTTAATTGAACTTTGTTAGTGAAATACAAGTTAAGAATGCTATATGATAAAAAAATGTTATGGTTTGAAGTTTTTTTTTATGCAAAATACAAGATGTAAGAGGTGGAATTTTGAGTGAGCGAGAAAAGCCTCATGGTGATGAAAGAATTTGCTTAGTGTTAGAGAATAAGTTGTTTTAAATTGTAGTGACTAATTTGAAAGAAGATCTTTTAGAGATGTGTGATCGCGACAATTAAAGCTACAATTAAATGGTTACTTGTTTCTCGTGTTCTTCATAATAAGTGTTTTATCACGCTAATCAAATTTATATGTTTGATGCACACATATATCATTATTTTATCGTTTTAAGTGTTTAATACACATTTATTAATGACATTATATAAATTATATTATATTTAAATTAAAAAGCCATCGCTCAAAATTAATTATACATTTTAAAAGTTATTTTAAATAATTTTTAAATTAAATAAATTAATAAATAATACCTAATAAAATATCATTAATTATCATTAATAATTTTAAGATCTTACTAATAATTTTTAAAATTTACTAATAATTTTATTTTATATATTCAAATTTAGAAAGAATATTATTAATTTATAACTAAATATGACTTTTGTCAATTTATTATTTATATTATATTAAATTTGATTTCTATATTTAATTTATATTTGATAAAACAAATCAATAATTTATTTTCTTATTTTATTCTGTTGATTTTTAGCTCAAATTTAGAATATAAATTTTAACTAAAGATACATGACAAATTTTAGTATTAATTAAATATATTTTGATGTCCAATAAAAATTGAAAATTTTAGTATAAATTTTAACTAAAGATGTGATATGATTATCTTGTCTTTTATCCTAAACACCAAACAAGACTTTAGTGTTATGTTAGCAAGTCTTAGTTGAGCACTAACTATGATGTCAAAGACCATGATTTCATTAATCAAAGTATTAAACATCTACCAAATAGAGACAACAGTTTGTTGCCAGCCATTCATTCAAAAATATAATGCAATAATTCAAGTCTAGTTTCTCAATTCAATTTCAAATATAAACTTTTTGGAAATTTGTTTTTTTGACATGACGTAGTCTATAATTAATACTACCCTGTTTGTGTTTTGGAGTTAGAACTTAGAACTATACAATATACATCTCGTGTTGCAGCAGGCATATCATTTTTATATATTTTTATTATATTAATTAATTCATATGTACAGCTCAAAATTGTACTTATGTGCTGCACGTCAAGCCACTACTGCACAGCATGTTATTACAGACAGACAGATATGATATGACATCGTAGCATTCAAGAAATTCCCAACAAAACAAACATCCATGAACTTAATTATTCTATATTTCGTGTAAGATCAACTGGGTTTAGAATATTTTATTTGAAAATATTTTCTATCCGTATAGAAATAAGGTCATTAATAAATGATAAATTATTATCATTTGTTTAATACGTTTTAAAATATCTTTATATTAGCATTATTTGCATAGATATTATAATCTTTTTAAATTTTCAAAATCAATTTAATTCATATTTGCAAGGACCAATGATATATTTAATATTTAATTAAGAAAAATCATTTGATAATAGAGATAAGGAGTAATAAAGAATGTAAAAATATTATAATATTCATTTTAATCATCAAAATAAATATTAATTTTTATTCTTATAATTATACTATCTTCTAATTTTAATATCTAAGTTAAATATGTTTTTTCTTTTTTTCAATAATTTTTTAATTTAAATTTTAATTTTCATTTAAGATTTTATAAAAAAAAGTGTCATACGTTTTCATCATTTGCAAAATTAGTTTATATTATTAATTTTTGTCTTATTAGACAAACAAAACTCTCACTAGTATGTGTTACATGTACAGGTTTTTTTTTCGTTTTTATTAAATGTTAGACTTAGGTCTATGAATCATCTGATCTGATCCAAACCATTAAATTTCTAAATTCATTAACGTCACATTTTCAGATGCACCACTCTATTCAACCCAACCCACTGACATATTACATTTTTCTCTTCCACCATGTTCACAAACATTCCCTTAAAATGCATGTCTTCTCCTTCCTCCACCATCACTATCCTTCTAACCTTCAACTTGTCAATATAATATTTTCTCTCTCCGTCATATGTTATTCTAAGTCATCAATTCCTCCTATTTGTGGCCTCTTCACCCCTTCTCTATCATGCTTGATAGAGTAAGAAACAGTTGCCCTAATTGAGACATATTACGACAAGTGGTACTCTCTCGGCTATACAATTCTTAAAGTCATCCATTAAAAAATAGTCATTAACATTTTCACTACTCCTTGCATTTTTTTAAACAAAGGCAAGGTCAATATATTAGAACAAAGAAACCAAAACTCCTAAAAAAGAACTCAATGTAAGCTTAAGATTTTCAAGCTTGTTACACAAGAAATCATCCTTAATGTTATCAAGAAGATGACTATACCAATTAAATTTTCTAGAGATCAATCCAATACTAGCAAATTTGTCCGCACACATGTTGTCTTATTTGTAAAAGTGGAAAGCTATGAAATCCAAATGCTTAATATTGTGAAGGAAGTTCAAACCATTGAGATTTGATAGTCCAAGGAGAAATATTCTGATTAGAGAAGGCTTTCACCACCATTAAGGAATTTGTTTCAATCCATACTTTGTTCCAATGATTATCCAAGATTAACTCAATTCTTAAAATCACACCTCTCAATTCAGCTAACAAGGCATTCCCAAGGCCAGTATATGAAGAGAAACTCTACACATGTTTATTTTTCTCATTTATGAATGCCACCACAAGCACAAAATACAAGAATTCTAATAGTTATACCATCAACATTACACTTGATCCATCCTAAAAGGGGAGGCTGTCATAAAATATTAATTGCAACTTTGGACTTAAGAGTGTGAGTGTTGACGTTGAAACTCTAATATCCATCACAAAATGGAAAAATTGAAAACTTTATCAATATGATATTTAACGTCTCAAATCTCTTTTTAGTTTCATTAGTTCGTTCTTTTTTCTCTTGGTTTCGCTTCAAATCAAATGATTTCATTGAACAAGGTCCTTTTCCACCATAAAAAAAAAAACCTTAACCATCTCAACTATTGTAAAACCCTAGATCATAACCATGATCTTAATAATGACTATCTTTATGATGATTCCCAAAAAATGAAGCTAGACGGTGGAATGGTAAAAATGACGAACTTGAAGAAGAAGCACCTTTAAAAAAATTTAGGGATATAGTGATTTCAATTCGTCATGTGATAATCAATATTTAGTTACAATGGATACAAAATTGTACATATGATGTATATTTGTTGAGTTAGAAGAAAAATTAAAGGTAGATACAAAATTGTACATATGATGTATATATTTGTTGAGTTAGAAGAAAAATTAAAGGTAGAGATCAATCTTATATACGATAGAAATGTGAGAATCAATTAATTTTTAAAATTTAGTAAAAATTAAAATTAAAAGATAGTTTAGTTGTACATAGGGGTGGCAAAATGGATGGATTGGATGGATTTGGATTGGATTGTTAATGGATGGATCAAAACAATCCATTAACCCATTAACAATCCACTAAACTTTCTTTTGAAAAATCCAATCCAATCCATCCGCTAAGAGATATAATCCATCCAATCCATCCATTAAGGTATTTCTAATGGATGGATGTCCATCCATCCATAAAAATTAACTTAAATTTTTTTTTTTAATTTTTGATTAATTTTACAAAAACAATTATTTTATGAAACTTTTTTAAAATTCTTTTAATTATAAATTTTTATCTCTATATTTAATTCTAATCAACTAACATCTTGAATAACTTAACTTTTTGATTCACTTTTTAATTCTAACCAATTAACTTCTCCATTAACTAATTCTATCAGAAAAAATTTAAAATTCAATGCACACCATTCAACCTATTTTAACGTGAATATTAAATTAAATAATTTCAATGCATGCGTATCGATTAAGCAATTTTAACGTTAATATTAAATTAAATATAGACAACAAACCACTCTCTACATATTAAATTAAACACACATAGGTACTGTAGTATACAAGTATGAAGTATCTAAAATAGTAAAATTGTTGATAAAGAAACAAGTTATTGGTGTCTTATGTCCTGATCTATACATATTATATTTTGTCCATACTATTTGATTTTATATATATTTTCATGTTTATATCACAAACAAATATTAATTTTTTTCATATTACGATACATGAAAGAAAATCAATGGGGTGAATATTGTGAGAATAAAAAATATTAAGACATACCGTCAAAAAAAATGTTTAGAAATGGTTTAATTTTAAATTTTTTTTAGTAAAAAATTAATTTTATAAATAATAAACTAAAATCCATTGGATTTATAAAATGAGATGGATGGATTGAATCCATCCATGTACTTTCATGGATGGATTAAACCAATCCATTAAACTTGTTTTTTGTTTAATGGATGGATTGGATGGATAAATTATAGGATGGATTGGATGGATATTCTCTTAATGGATTTCATTGCCACCCCTAGTTGTACATATCAAAAACAAATTTAACCTTAAATATTATATATATTTTAATAAAAATATTATTTTCTTTTCTCAATAAATTATGTAAAACAAATTTAACATTAAAAAAATAATTTTTAAAATTTCAACTTAGCTATAAACTAAATATCACAAATCTTAGAGTTGATTAAAATTATATAGGCAATAAAACAATTAATAACTTAAACCTCACTACATTTTTAGAATTTAAGCTCAAAATCCTTAATTTATTAAATAAATGGAAACATATCTAGTACTTCCTTGGAAATGTTTCACTTGTTATTGTAGACACTAGTTGAATACTATAGATTTAGATGCAGAAAATTTCCCCCAAATGGACATGTAGGGTAATCATTAAAGTGGTATAGTTGGTGTGGGCCAAGGCCTAACCTTTTCATTGGCATCTAATCTATATTTGGAGAAAAAAAGCAACTGTCATTGTTTTTTACTCTTGGGGAGCGGTAGGTGGGCGCACTAACATGTACTGCACTGCCCTTTTCTTTTCCTTAATCGTGTTATGGCTTTCTTTCTTGGAATGGAAGTATGGTGCAGAAGTATGTGTCTCAAAACTGAAAGGAAAGAGAAATGATAATATGTAGTTGGGGTTGGTGCTAAAATTAAATACTCACTCTAAAGTTGTCACTAGTGATAGTCTAACTAAACTTGTGGTGTGATATATTTTAAGGAAACGATACTCCCACCACAATGATGATGATCCCTCCACCAGACCCCGTTAGACATGGGAAAGGTAACTACTTTTGCCACTGAATACTTGCTGGATATGTGTGTGGGGCAGGCGTTATAAATAAGTGGAAGTTCAAAACTGATAAGAATTCTTATTCTTAATTCCTCTAGGATGCCCCTAAAAAGTTCTTAAAGTGCTAATTGTATTTTAGTATCTGGATCCTAAACGTGAGTTTAAATATTTTAGATTATAGATTTCAAACATAATTAATATATAATATAGTATAATATAATATAATTTAATATAATTAGAAATTCACACTCGAAAATGTTGCAGAAAGTATCAGAATCATAATCCTTTGCCACCATGAAAATTTCTTTTGTTAGTGTTTTTGGAGGCTAATATTGTCATTACATAATTCAATTTTATCTCTCTGTCCAAATTTTGTGTGACAAATTTTGCCTAGATATAGTGCCTTGCAGTCATATGTGACTACAGAGGATTCAAGTTCAAAGTATCGGGGCAAAAGTAACATTCCAATTTATATTGAATGGGAACCTCCTGAAAACAGCAGATATATTCTAAACATTAATGGTGTTGTTACGAGTAAGTCAAAAGCAGGTAGTGGAGGTCTCATAAGAGATGGCAGAAGAAAATGGATAGGAGGTTACACTAAATTTCTAGGAAGATGGTCTAGTTGTTACGGAATTGTGGGGGTGCTTGAAGGTGTCAGACTTGTCCTAAGCAAAAGAATCCACAGATAGTGATCCAAACGGATTCTAAGGAGGTCTATGAATCAATAGCGAAAGATAATTACTACATGTGAATAGAAAGGAGCTTGCAAAGACAAATTCAAATGGAGCTAAGAAAAGTGGAAGAACACCGTATTATCCATGTGTCCAGAGAGGAGAACAAATGCATGTATCGTCTTGTGAAGATGAGAGTAAACCATAATTTATGAACTTGTTTTCTAGATACTTGTCTTAAGGAGATTCAGAGTTGTTATGTTGCGGATATACTGGGAACCTTTTACAAGAGGATTATTAGTAATTAGTTTTGGGCTTTGGCCCTCCTAGTTAAAAAAAACTCACACTACATTTTTTTATTACTACAAACCCAACAAAATTGTCTATTTATAAGAAATTTTGTTTTCATATAAGAATTAAATTATCAAGAAATTTCACGGCATGCACATCATTTTTAAATAAAAGTAACGTGACTATATAATTGTGCTCATTGTCTCGGGTCCTATCACAGCAAACACTTTGAATTTTTATAGCTTGGTTCAAATCCTAATCTCTGAATTCAAACAAGTATGCGAGGATCTATGTGCTTACATGTATGAAGTTGATGATGATGTTGACAACCTTTTAAATATTTGGATAATGATAACACTAATGAATATTGAATTCACCGGTAATATCTTTTCAACCCGTTGGTGATGGTGATTTAACTTGAATATATCTCAAGTCACATCAAGTAGAAGATTCGAGGTTTTAATAAACTACTTATAAGAGTGGTACATCTGGCAAGGGAACTTGAAAGCTTCGGAGTTGTGAAAGAGAAAGCTCGCATGGTTGTGTATGTCTGACTTATTAGAGTCTTGTAAAAGTAGGAGAAAAATTCTTAAGATACTAAGTCAAATCACACACACTTAAAATAGTTTTAAGGCATTTATTTACTTGATTAGGACAATTTTTTGAACTATCTAATTGATTAGATTATATGTCTAACCGAGTCCATAATTGACTATGACAATCTCTTAATGATTGGTAACAGATCTATATCAAATTCTTTCTTTTTAGACAATAATAATTGATTATTGGATGCACCTAATCGATTAGAATATTAATTTGGCTCCAGGATTGTTTCCATTTTGAGCCAATTTTTCTCACATATAAAGGAGGTATTTCCTCACTTCATTTCACACCATAATTCAAAGTTTTTCTAATTCTTCATGATATAATATATATATATATATATATATATATATATATATATATATATATATATATATATATATATATATATATATATCATACAATATAATAAAGCAAAATGAGATTTTTGGCAATTTTGACACGTGTCACCGTTATAGAGAGTTTACTATTTTTATTATTTCTACATTTAGAAATCTTACTATAATTGTTAATTTAATAATTCAATTTTTTTAAATTATTGTATATTCTTTTTGGTATTATCATTATTATTTTTAATTAATATCATCTTATTTAATATACAGATTTTTTATAATAATTATGGACCATTTATTTTCTCAAAAATTGTTTCAACCGTGAATCAACGCATTTTCACAATTCATCAGTTCCAAAGCTTCTGATATGATAAACGTTTACGCTAAATCAATTCAGTTTTCCATTTCCAACAATTCCCATGTCTTTTGATATTTCCTTCGCACATTAATTAAAATATTCATTGATTCAAACAATATTTGATGGCTTTTGGATTTTCCTCATACATTAAAATACAAACTTCTTGAATTCTACCGTATTCCTATATAATCCCTAGAGAGCCCTAATCCATTTCAAAGTCATTTCTATATTACAAATTGTTTTTTTTCCGAAGTTAATAAACTTTTAAAGTTGTTGAACAACAGAGATAAATCTCGGTTCTTGATTATTTATGTGTTTTAGAGATGTGAATTTTTTCTGAAAATCTTGAGTTGTTGTCTCTTTTTTTCTCTATTTCATATATGTTTATGTTATGGAATTCGTCGCCGCTGTGGCAACACTCTTTGTCGGTTTGTTTTATTTTTGTTTGCCATTATTTGATTTTGGTTACCGTTTGAGTGGAACCTGGGAGATTAATTGTGTCTTCTTTGTCAACCAGAATTCGTCGCCGCCGTGGCAACACTCTTTGTCGGTTTGTTTTATTTTTGTTTGCCATTATTTGATTTTGGTTACCGTTTGAGTGGAACCTGAGAGATTAATTGTGTCTTCTTTGTCAACCAGAGTTTGCGGTGGTGTCATCGTTATTGTCTGAAATTTGTGGTGTCGGAGCTGCGGTGGTTAAGTGGTTTTACAATTGGAAGAAATTGAAAAGTTTTGGTCGGGCAATTGTTAGTAGATATTGATTTTCTGAATCATGTTTAAAAATTTTGACTTCGGCAAGGGATAAGGATATTAAAGGTTGTTGTTATAAGTATATGATATTTCCACATCATTGGTTGCTTTTTGAGATTTGAAAATGTTTGATTTTTTCGGGAGGATTACTTTTTGATCTGTTAATTTTCAGATTTGAAAATGTTTGATTGTGTGTGAACAGTGAAGAAGCTGAGACGGGAGGACAGTTGAAATAATAGTGGATTCCATAACAATGATAGGCATGTTCAGTTACCTCGATTTTTTTTAAATATATAATTCATCCTTAGCTTTATTGTCGTTATCTTGGAGATATACCTTCTTCTCATTACATTTATCATTTTAATTTTTATATTAATTTTAGTATTAAAATTTTGATTATTGTTATTATTATTATCAATAATAATTATTAATAATAATTGTAATTATTATTAATATTTATTTTTATTTTTATTATGTTCCAATAAATATAATTAAACAATAATTTTTTATCATTTTTTTGTGTGTCATAACAACGTTAAAAAGAATTATTTACATTGTATTAAATTGAAATAGATCTTTTATATTTTTTTACTTCGTTTATTTCAACATTATCCTTTTCTTTATATTCAAAGTTTTTTATTTTTTTTCTCTTGACCATTACATATAAACTTAGTTTGACTGGCATATCTATTCTTTTAATCTTATAACCAAGGTATAAATTTAGAGCAATAATTAAATAATTAATTAAATTTAATATCATTTTGAGAATTTGAAATTTGTTTAACATAAAGTTTACTTTGTATCAAAAGTAAATTTTATCTTATTAAAAAATGTTTAAAATAATATATAATAATTTGTATCTATAAATTTTATTTATTTGTGATATTTTTTTATTAAAAATATATGTAATATATTAACTATAATTACAAACACTATTAAAGGGTAACCAATTATATTGAAATATTAGTTTATCAAAAAAGTTTGTATTTTTTAAAATAAAATGTTAATATTTATTCTTAATTTTTTTAAAATAGTTGATTAATACGCAAATTTATTACTATAAAATTTGATGCGGTAAAATTTGGACAATTTATATTCTCTTACTATATTTAATAAAGATCAATAAATTAATTTGATATATTACATTATATTCAAATTTTTATCTTCAAATATCATAAGAGTCATTTTTCATTTGTGTTAGTAAATAATTTTAGAGGCTAATGTAGTTTGACATTTTTATTTTTGTTTTAATGAATGAGATGATATAATTTTATTACATAAAACCTATATTATTATATATTATTATTATCATTGAATAGATTCATATCAAAACGAGTTTTAGTTTATAACTAAAATACAAATTTATTATTAGAAATATGTACATTGAAATTACACATAATTATATATCTATGCAAATTATATTTATACTAAAAATTGCTATAAATATTTATTTTAGACACGAGACAATTATGATGTATGAAAAACATAACTTTCTTATGAAAAACACAAATTTGTCATTCTTTTTATTCAATTTATTTTTTTATATATTAAATAAAAGATCTATTTTATATATTTCTTACGGGTCGAGACTACTTAAAATAGACATGCCCTAGGGACCGAGACTATTCAATTTGTATATCTAATTTTTTTGAATTAACACAATTTCCCTTTAAAAATTAATAAAATAATTCTACATTATACAATTAATTCATATTTGGCATGAATTGACATATTTTTATTTATTATTTTTAATAGTATATTTTTTATTTATATTTTTTAATCATTACTTTAACATAATTATTTACTATTTATAATAACGTTGTGCGACCCGCCGTCCTCTAAATAGAATTGTTAATTTCCTTCTTCTGCAAGCTTTCCCAGCATCAATGCATATTTATTAAACTCTTTTATGTAATTTAAAGATTTATACTATAGTTTTAATTATTATTTAATTAATAATACTCATATTTAGTTTTATGTGAGATATTTAAAATATTAATTAATTAATTCAATTATATAAACAGGAATAAGTTACAAATATTTTTATAAACATGAAAAAGTTTACTGTTGATACAATTATTATTATAAACTGTAATAAGTTATAAATATTTTTATAAACGGGAAAAAGTCAACTCATGATACAATTATTTTTATAAACGGGAATAAGTTTCAAACATTTTTATAAATGAGAAAAAGTCAATATACAATTATTTAACGAATTAATCTTTTAAAAAACTTACACAAATTATTAATAAATTAGAAGTGACAAAATTATTTTATAATTTGCAAAAAAATTTAGTTAAGTAAACTTTTTTATGTATGTTATTAATAGCAATGACATTTTATCTATATAATAGTAATCTAAGTAAAATTTGTAAAGTATAAGTGTTTTTAAAATGAGATTTCTTTTAGAAAACATTTAATCCGTGCCTCGCACGGGTCTAAGTACTAGTATATATATATAGAGAGAGAGAGAGAGAGGAGGATATATTTACTCCAAGAGGAAGTGTTGAAGACTTACTCCAAATCTTAACCATTGATTATTATTAATCTAACGGTATTAACTGATCATTTAATCTAATTATTTTTGGAAACATTTTTCAATATAAAAATTAATCAAAACCGTTAGATTAATGATAATCAATGGTTAAGATTTGGAGTAAGTCTTTAACACTTACTCTTGGAGTAAATATATCCCTTCTCATATATATATATATATATATATATATATATATATATATATATATATATATATATATATATATATATATATATATATATATATATATATATATAAACTGACACTTGTTAGTTGGTTAAGGGAGTTGTTGGTTCAGGGTTCAACTCCTGACAGCGGCATTTATTTATAAATAAGTTGTTGATAATTATAAATCAACAACTTTTAAAATATATAATGTCATGATAGAGTGTGACACCATATAGAATCTTGTCATGATAGGGTGTGACACCATATAGAATCATGTCAAGTAGCCCTCGGTATCACGACCATACTCCTCTTGTATCAGCTGAGTCTATAGTATCACATCAAGTTCCTTGCAACGTGACCAATGCGGCTGCACGTGACCAATCTTCATCATAGGCAGTCGCAATTTCCCACCCGGTAATGCGAGAGAACCAGGAGATTACACATCCCTGAAAATAGCTCAGATAAAATATTGGTAACAAGTGTAACAAATGAATTATGAAAATATTATTAACAAGAAATTACCATAAGCAGCGTACAACTCCCTGTCATCTGCTTTGTCTTCCAAAGAAAACTCTTGGCCAGCTTAGAGTACAGGTAAACCAAACAAGCGACTCCCATTTTTACTCGTGAATCAAAGTCAGGTCAACAAAATAATTAAGGTAGACGATATCGACATAGGTTGCACTTTTGTCCACAAACATGGACGTGCCAACCAGAAATAAGAGGTAACACCTCAATGCGCAATGGCGGTGGTACCCAACCTGCATATCATTGCCTACGGAATCCAGGGCCCACTGCAGATGTTTTTTTATAAAGCTTTTCCAAAAAAATAAATTTAGCGTGAACACTTCTAGTTTCATGTGCCTCCTATGAGGCCTCATTTGGATCAGCCTCCAAATAGGTGACTATCAAGTCGACGCCTTCCTCTCGACTGATCCTCCCGGGGCCTAATAATCTACTCTTGATGGGAAGATGCAGGAGGCAAGAGACGTCATTCAAGGTGATGGTCATCTCGCCTATAGGTGGGTGGAACGATGACGTCTTTGAATGTCACCTCTCAACAAAAGTCGCCTACATGTCAAGGTTTATGATCATGTAAGCCGAAGAACATAAGTCGACAAGACCGAAATAGAGGATAACATCAGTGAACCAAGCAGCAATGGGATGCACCATATGCAAAATCTTCCTTCTGTGGTTAGCCGATTTCAAACAATCACGCTCTTGTAACTATAGATCACCCACAACTATTTGAATAATTGGTGTTTGCGGAGATGCATCTTCTGATTAAAATTTGACATAATAGAGACGTCTCTTCAATTTGGATAGAAAAATGGTTAAAATAAGTGAATTTGGAGATGCATCTTCGAACGCTAGAGACATTTTAAACTTTTTATAGTGATGTAGAATAACACTTAAAGGGTGGAAACAACGATACCCCAAAATATAACCAACCTTTAGCTAAGGTCCATGATGTATGATACTAAGATTGTTATCTTATAAATTGATAGGTTATACCCACTTACCGTTGCACCAAATACACTTGTTTATATCAGTCTTCGTGTACTCCATTTTTAGGTACAATTATAGTCAATATTCATGGATATTATGAGCCATGATTAGTACTGATTTATTTACATTCTTTAACTTACCAACTCATATGCATAAGACACTTGAGTGCATTATCAATAGTCATCATCAAATATTTCTTATAAACATGTTTCAATTGTCGTATCTATTCTATCATGTCTATCTTTAAACAATATATTTAACAATGATTCTATGGAATTTCTGGGCTGTTCATTAATCAGCTCAATATGGCTAATCATTTGTTACATACTTGATTTGAACTGATGAATTTCCACTTCCACTGTAAATTGTTTGTGGGATTAACTGTTCCAGATCCTCCTTAATTATCCAGCGATAACCACAATTTTTAACCTCTAAGTGCAAACCAATGGGCTGCTCCACAATAGCTGTCAATTCAATACCACTAATATCATGCAATCCCTTTGTTATATAACTCACATAATAATCAATAAACTCTTCCTTAGTGAAAAAAATGAGCAAAAAGTGATCCAACTCAACGGTAACCAGATCTTTTTCAAGATGTATGGGAATAACCGGAAAGCGCCCGCGTTGCTTATTTTGAAAACCAAACCCAATATGAGGCGACAATCCTTCACCTAAATTAGTTGGATCATCATGCGCTACAAATGTTAAGCAACAAGCAACACCTATCCAATTCTTGTCATCCATAATAGGTGATGGATCCATGCTTATCGAACTGCCCGCATTTTGTTTGCTAAACCATACTGGAATTTGAGCTCTGGGAATAACAATATCAATCTGACCCATTGGAAGATCAGATTGCATGTGCACCTTATACCAGATAAATTAGCTGAGTAGTATTAGTTCAATCACATAAAAATAGATATAGACAAAAGGTAAAAGGATAGAGTAGGCACCTGAAGGAGTTGTATCATCCAAGAAAAAGCCATTCTATAACAGCATTCCATATCAATTAAACTGGGGCAGTCGAATATATATAATCCAGCTACATATCTACCAAAAAATGTTTTTCTTACTGGCAAAATAGTATTTGATGGGAGCTCAGGAAAAAATTGCAGCTTCTTACAATGCTCCAAGTTCAATTGTCTAAGTTTGGAAAGTTCCTTGATGCTAGAAGGTAGTGTCACAAAGTTGTTTCCCCCCAGGTTTAGGATTTCTAAGGAATGTAACAGCCCAATAGCATTAGGGATTTGAAAAAGATTGCAGAAGCTTAAATCAAGATATTGCAAACGCGACAGACGAGACAACGAAGGTAACATTAAACCAACAGAATCATCATGTTTTTGAAAAAACGAAAATCGAAAGGATGGCTTTAGAACTTTGAGGATGCGTGATGTCGACTGGTATTGGGTGGCAGTTTCCTTGTTATCCAATTGCTCTATTTGTCTTTGTCTTCCTAACAGCTGATTATTGAGTAATTTTGGACAGCCAGAGAGATTTAGATGCTTGAGAGAACTCATACTAAAAATGTTGTTAGGAATACTGACCAGATTTTTACAATTTTTCAAATTTAATTTGAAAAGCCTTTCTAGAAAACCAATGGATGGATCAATCTGCATGAGTTTTATACACCCTTCAAGATCTAGCAACTCAAGATTTGGAATCTCCAAAAAACTTGGCATCATTATAAGATTTTTCGAGTGAGAGAGATCAATCCGTGTCAAATTGTGTAGAGGCTGCAGTGAAAGAGGAAACAATATGAGATAAACACTTCTTATGTGTTCATCAAAAAAACAAAAACAAAAACAAAGGCTCATAACCACGTTTATGGTACCTTTCTTCCCTCCCATAGTTGCCTGATGTTGCTGTGAGGTAGAATCAGTTCAACAAGTTTATTTGGTTGAAAACTTGATGGCAAACTAGTGAAAGGGTATTTGTCCCAACAAAGATACCCCAATTCACTTGAAAGAAAATTGAGACTTCCTGAGAAATTCAAATTCCACAGCATGAGCAATTTAAGGCGTCTCATTTGTGCTAAAGCTTCAGCCTTTAATGTTGTCATATCCTGTATTTCTTCAATATTTTCTGGATAACGCCTCAAAATCATGGCTTCAAGGTTTCCTGTTGCCTGTATTACAAATGACTTAAAATATGATAGATACCTTAAAGTTATTAATCAATTATAGAAAAATGCTAAGCAATACTTTTATTTCAACTATTTTACCATGTTTTCTGAGACAACATTGTGGACATCTTTGTAGTCCCAAATCCTGTTCCACTTTCTTGGTTCTTTAGGTGATTTTTCTCTAACGATACTCTTGCCCAGTTCCTTGAACAAATCATGCATAAAAATTCTCCCCTTCTCACAGGTTATGAATGATTTATCAATGAGAACTCTTAAACCAATTTCAGGATGAAACCCACGAAAATCTAAAACTCTCTTCACGTATGTCTCCTCTTTTTTATTAAAAAAACAAGCAATATCTAGAAATATATCCTTTTCTGTATCATCTAGTCCATCAAAACTAATTCGGAGCACACCCATAATATCTAAATTTGGATTCTCCCTTAATCGTGCCAATGCACTTCTCCATTCAGAGACATCTCGACCATACAAAAATGTGCCCAACACTTTAATTGCTAATGGAAGGCCATTGGCATATGTTAGTACCTCATCTGTCAAGTGTATGTAATCACTCATGATATCATCACTTTTGAAAGCTTTCCTGCAAAAAAGTTGAAGGGCATTATTACGATCCAAGAGTCGAACTCTGTATACTTCATCTACTCCATGCTCTCTTAAGATATGCCAATTTCTAGAAATTATGATTATTCTGCTCCCTGTCCCTAGCCATTCTCGTTTCATATCCAATTTATCCAGTTGTTCAGCTTTATCAACATTGTCAAGAACAACAAGGGATTTCATTTGACATAGCCTAGTTTGGATCAAATTTGAACCCATAGAAAGATTGTGTATCTGAAGATTTTCTTCTTTCAGAGTTTGACATAGAAGTTGCTTTTGTACTCCAATTGAGCCATGGTCTCCATAAGTTTTACTTACATCAACAATAAAGCAGCAAGCATCAAATTGATTAGAGAATTCGGCATACAAAGCAGTAGCCAGAGTTGTCTTTCCTATTCCAGGCATTCCACAAATCCCTACAACTCGAACATCGTCATTTGAGTCCAAATTTAGAAGCTTTTCTAGTTCTTCCATTGGTGAGTTCATCCCAACTATATCGCCGGGTAAACTTGAAGATTTGTTTCCCAATAAGCATGTTACCTCTTTAATAATATTTCCAATCTCTGCATATTGTGGCCTAAAATACCAGAGGATGGAAATACAAAACCGTCACATGACAACCCTTAACAAAAACTACAAAAATTAATTGACAAAGTAATTAAGCAACTTATTCCAAACATAGAAAAGACTACTTACTTGTCCCTTACATCCCAACCAGAGAGTTTGGCTACGTGTATTAAGGCCTCCCTCCATCTTTGCACTACCTCTAAATTTGCTTTGAATCTTTCTTCATGCTCACGAAAGGCGTTTTCATAATTTCCCCTTTGCTTCCCTACATCAGATGGACTAACATCATAGAAAATAGGTAGAACAGTTTGTCCTGATACTTGAATGCAATCAACAATTTTTGCGAGTTCTTGCAAGCACCATGTGGAAGAAGCATAGTTTCTTGAGAAGATAACAATTAAAATATGGGAACCTTCAATGGCCTGTTGAAGCTCAGATGATATATGTTCCCCTTTCTTGATTTGTGTATCATCTCTGAAGACAACAATGTTCTTTTTACTGAGAGAACCAAAAAGATGATCAGCGAAATTGTTGCGTGTGTCTTCGCCTCTAAAGCTCACAAACACATCATATTTCCATGTCACCTTAGGAGAAGAGCCACTTTGGAGGATACTACAAGCCATTGAAGTTTGTAAAAGCCAAAACTAACTTGCCGAGGATGATGTATTTTACATTGTTGTTGTAAAGCTGAAAATTTGCAAATGCAAGAAAAAATTATATGGTTATAATTAGTGTGTCAGTATATCATAATAAGCAGCATGAATTAGTATATTCTTCATACTATCAGTTGTTTGAACAAATGTAGCATGAACTCAAAAAAAACATGAATTGATGCAACACAGTTGAAAACAAGTTTAGCATAAAGAACACAAATAATTGAGTTCATTTCAATAAATTAATTTATTACCAATGAGAAATCTAATTAATTTTATCAATTAAATTGATCAGGTATTAATTCATGCAACAAATTGATAAATAATAGCTGATATAATTAATAAACGATATTTGAAGAATCCAAATTCGAGAAAACGAAATCATTGATGGAAAGGGGAAAATAGGTTTGAAAGGTGTATTAATTGAACAAGTTAGAATAAAATGAGAGAATGTATTAATAATTAACTATACTAGGTTACTTTTGTCAAAAAAAAAAACTATACTAGGTTACTACTACAAGTCATAGAACATGCAAAGGAGTTCAGAAAATATGAACTTACGATGAGGTGGTGGTGGTGATGGTGGACATTGCTGTATGAGCAGCTTCAGCAATACGACAGCAATAGAAAGATGAGCAGGTGAATATGGAATGCGTCAATGGGTGCGTCAACGGAGTGAGAGAACACATGAGTGAGTCTACTATATCTATTATCTAACTTGTACAAAATAATTAATGTCCCAATTAAATCACTCCAAACCTCTCTCTTTTTATTACAAGTGTCAAACTTTGATTAGCTAATACTAACAAAATTTTTTTTTTGAGTAATTATACAATCAAATTTTATTTCACACCAAAACAACTATTGTCTCCTTTCTTTTTAATTGTCATTTTTTTTAAAAATAAATTATTTTTTTTAAGTGTCATTTCAAATTTTAAAATAGTAATTATTGTTATTATGTAAAAATTATTCCTAATCATTTATTAAATAGAGAGAAGAAAGTAAAATAAAGTAATAAAAATTGAGGGCATTATACGCAAAAAGATAATTATTGTTTAAAAGGTTTCAATAATGACTAGTGTTTTTGAAGTTCGGATTCGCTCCAGTACTACATCTCTCCAGTTTTCAAGTTCTCTCCATAGATGAATGACACGAGGCATCAACCGCTAAGATTAAAAGGTGGAAATTAAGTATTTGTTTAAAACAAAAATAGGGAATCACATGGTTGTCTCTCTTCTTCTTCTTCTTCTTCTTCTTCTTCTTCTTCTTTGTGTAACTCATTTTCAATGAGTAGAAAAGCCCATTTCGTCCAGAAAAAAATATAGTCGCATTCTCTTCAAATCTTGGTCACATCCTACTCACTGTCCTTATTATCTATGTTTCATTTGAGATTTTCTTTAAAAATTATTGGTGAAAAATTGCAAAACAGTTCTGGGTATTTTTCTTAGTCCACTTTGCAAAGATTTCAGAAATTATTTCGTCAAAAATTTTGGGAAAAACTAGTAAATAAAAGCATCATTAAAATTAATGTTCATTGTGCTTTTCGCATAGGCATATCGTGAAAAACATTGTTGTCATATACCAGTGGCAAAGAATTTCCCGATCTTAGAGGCAAACTTAGTCAGATCTAAAAATCTCCAAGTGCAAATCAAACTATACACCAGCCCTGCAATAATCGACGACGATGAATAGATCAGCAAAATGGGTGGTTGGCGTCACCGTGGCAAGTGGTGGAGGATTCTAAAAGAGAATCAAATTTAATATTAGTGTGGGTCTTAAAAGAGAAAGTGATGTGGATTGAAAAGAAAAAGAGATGAGAGATGGGTTGAAACAAGAAAGAGAAACGTGTTTCTATTATTTTTTTAATTCATTACTATCAATTTTTAAACATAAATTCCGAGCCATTAAAGTTGTTAATCGCCACGTGTAAAAAATCGATGAGATGAACCGGATAACTGAACTCTTAAAGAAATGGAGGAGATCCAAACTCGTTTTTTTGGTATGTGTAAAAAGTAAAAAAAAAAATTACACTTAAAAAGAAGCGGAGGGAGTACACACCTCTCACTTTCTTGCAATCAACTCCTTCTTTTCTCACTATCCCCTTCATTTCTCTCTCTCTCTCTCTCTCTCTCTCTCTCTCTCTCTCTTTCTTTTCAACATCACCCAAATCAACAACGTACCTAGAAATATAATTAATTGAGAGAACACAGGAGTCTACTATATCTATTATCTAACTTATACAAAATACATAATGTCCAAATCAAATCATTCCAAAACCCTCTCTTTTGATTACAAGTGTCAAACTTTGATTAGCTAATACTATCAAATTTTCTTTCACACCAAAATAACTACATGCCTCTCACTTGCTAGCAAGCAATCAACTCCCTCTTTTCTCTCTATCTCCTTCGTTCTTCTCTCTTTCTTATTAATATTACACCAAATCAATGGTCTACAACAATGATAATTCACATATAGATAATATAATAGAATAAGGAGAGAAAAATACGAAGGTTTGTTTACCTAGTTCGATCATATGATTTACTCTGGGGAAGAGGGCAACTCTCCAATTTACTATACTCAGAAAGTTGTTACAAGAGATTACGGATGAGTTACAAGAAAATAGCCTTCGCAGTCTCAAAGAACAAACTCTATTTTCTACCCAAGTGTTTCTCAACCTCTCCAACTCTCAATATAAGAATCCCCTTAGATAACTCCAAAGGTTTCCCAAAAACATTTGCCTTTATAAGGCATACTTCAAAAATATCCACATTGACTTTAAACCATATTGATACCAATTTAACCATCAACAACATTACTGTTCTCTATCAAGTTGAAACTCTAATCAAAATCTTGATCAAATTCAAACAACCCTTGAATCTTGATCTCGCCACTTGCATCCACTTGTTTCAAATTACCTTTTTCTGCCTAGGTAATTTAACAAGCCTACAAGTATAATTTTTCAACCACCATTGACTCCACCTATTTTCAAATGCCTCCCTGAAGGTTTTTCTTCTTTCATTTTGCAGTCCTTCATCCAAATTAAAAATATAATATCCAAGGCTAGCATAACCGTCCCTTTGAGATGCTCAATAACCCTCCTTACCTTATCACGAGTAAAATGATAATCATAAATCTCTGTAACCGTTTCCCCACTAATACTAGCATCCATAGTAGAAAACTCACCTCAAACTGAGTTTTCTCCGCTATAGTTTTTGACAAGTTTCTTCATTGGTTTTCACAATTCTCCCTCTGAAGAAATTCTCTGCCAAGTAAGTTGTTTAAACCCTAAAATTCATTATACTCCAAAAACTCCTTCAAAACTCAATAACAACTCAGCGGTAACATGCATTTTTATCCCTTGATTTCTGCAAAATTCATTATACTCCTTCAAAACTTTCTCAAGGCATTCATATTACCTTAAACTCAAATCCCATGGTTCTTCCTTGTCATGAAAGCCTCTACTAGTTAACGAGGAGCGAATAACAACATTTGAATCTTCTAAAATATGTAGACAACATATTTTATATTCTTTAGCAATAATCAATTCATCACGTGAAATCTTCAACACTCCATGTTCAACTCTAGTACAATAGCCTAGATCATCAAACATACTTATAGATTACAAATTTCGCTTGAGTTCTGGAACGTACCTCACATTGTGAATAAGAAGTTCACGATCATCAAATATTTTAAATCTGACCGTACCAATAACATGAACCTTACTGCTTTATTATCACCAAGGCAAACTACTCCACATTGCACTATCTTCAAAGTTTAAAAGTATTCTATTCTTGGACACATGAGATAAGATCAACCTGATTCAGCGAACCAACTATCTTCAGTTTCCAAATTCGTTATTACTAGTGCTTCGGCATACTCATAACTTTCCTCACCCAAGGTAATTGCAGCTTGAACAGAATCTTCATTGACCTTTCTCTCGGGACAATCCTTTTTAAAGTGACCGATTTTATGACAATTAAAACATTTTACCTTTGACTTGTCAGACCTCTTTGATTTGGAAATTCCTTTACGCTCACCTACTCCTCTTGACACATTTAAGCCTCCACCACTTTCTTCAATCTTTAAACCTTTCGACTTTGAAAATTCTTTGGATTTCAGCGCCGTCTGGACTTCATCCAAAGTAATAGTACCTTCCTTACCATAAAAAAAGGCATCCTTAAAGGGCTCAAAGGATCCGAGTAATGAACTCAACAAGAGCAAAGCCTTGTCCTCATCATCAATCTTTACTTCAATATTTTCCAGATCATCGATAATCTTGTGAAATTCTATAAGTTGCTCTGCTATGGATTTATTCTCCACAATTTAGCATGAATAGAGTTGTCGTTTTAGATATAACCTGTGAGCCAAAGACTTTTTCATATACATTATTCAAGTTTTTCCCACATAGCAACCGCAATTTGCTCCCTGGCGATATCTCTTAGAACTTTATCCCCGAGGCACAAGATAATGGTACTCCTGCCTTATCCAACATCTCGGTCTTATGTATTTGTTTTAGCCCTATAGGCATCAATGTTTCACTCTTCAAAGAACCAATACACTTCCCTTGAATTAAAATTTCTTGCATCTTAGTTTTCCACAACCCAAATTCGTTAGTGTGTGTCATACCCCAAAATTTGCCCATACATTTTCTCCTATTCAAATTCAAATCAAAACAAAGTTTCAAGACACACTCTCCTAAGCAAAGATCAGAGAATTAGGGTTTGGCTTATTAAAAGGAAAAATAGTGAATCAATGGCTCCAAGGCATCTCGTATGGCTCAATATATCTCACATAATCTCCATAGCAAATATCAAGTCTCATCTTAAAAGATTGGTCACTCAATTGTTCAAGAAGTCAACAATCGACTAAGCTAACCTAAAAGTCAACTGTGGTCAAAGTAAAGTCAAAACTCCTGATTTTTTGGCAAGATCCTCATAGTGAAATATCATTCACCATTTGATCAAGAATTGATCATAGTTCATCAAGGAAAGATAAAAAATCCACAAATCAAAAAGTTTCTAAATTAGGGTTTGTATAGGAAAAGTCAACTGAACTTTGACCAGCCATAACTTCCACATGGAACATCAGAAATTTTCCATCCAAAGCTCAAATTGAAGGAAATTTGATTCTCTACAATTTTGTCTCTCACATGCCAAGTCTAAAATTGCTTCATTTGAGAGATATGGACCAAAACATTACAGGTCCTTTTCAAAAGTCAACAAAAAGACACTTTTTTCAAAAGGACACACAAGGAGCATAGAAAATAATTTTGACATGAGACCAAATACACTGGTTAGGGGACTCTCTAAGGTTTCTAAAAAGTCCTAGAACACCCCCATACCTCAAAAATTAAAGGAGATAGGCCGTGCTAAAGTTGGGCTATTTTGGAGGGAAAAATGTGAAGAAATTTGAATATTTTTGCAAATGGGCCTAAGATATTTTTATTCAACCTTGATCCACAAGTCATCTAAAGCCCAATAACCAATTGCTACGAATTTACTTGAATTATGTGATTTATTATGAATTTTTATTCATATTAAAAGTGAATAAAAATCAAAATAAATCATGTAAATAACAAGAAATTTGATTTGATTCTATTTCCAATCAATTCAATCATCATTTAAACACAATATTGGATACAAATTTCGTGCACAAAAGGATTGGTGAAAAAAGATTGAAATTGAGCCATAATTAAGGAAAATTTCTTCATAATTTCAATCAAATTTTCATCACATTGAATTATTGATTCAAAGAGATTTCCTTCAATTTTATTTGCCCTAATCAATCTCATATATATACTGATCAAGGCCAGATGCTAGGGTTCACAAAAAAAATCTGCAACCAAAACCTCTAATCCGAGCACTCAAAAAATCAAAAAGTTTCACTTTCGTTCTTGAAGTTTGGCACCAAATCGAGGAGTTTTGACGATCCATACACGTTCCTGGACATCCCTCGGAGCTATCCCAGCCATTACCAACAAGTAGAGCATACAGAATCGTCACGCACGTACCACGAGGTTTCTAACCATTGACAGGTGTAATAGTTATACGTTTTTATAGCTTGGAGACAAAAGGCGGTGTAAAAGGTCTGTTACAGGTTGTATTTGGGGAAGACGATGAGGTGTTGTCACTCGATTGGCTCATTCGAAAGTATGGCGCGCGCGTTCCCTTTGGTTATTCATTTTCATTATATAATTGATTGCTCGTGTCACATTAACGAATGAAGCGCGTAGCCCTATTGGTAAGGCAGAGAGAGCTGTACACGTGATATCCTGGGTTCGAACCATGCCCAGGATGTTATTTTTTTCGCAACTATTTACCATTCTTACAAGACAGATTCCAGGCATCTCAGCCAGTGCGCACCACTATACATCCTCTCATCGCAGCCCTCGGATCTCCTCTCCAGTTGATCCAACGCACCACAAGATGCTGGTGCATCATTGCCTTTCATCAGCCTACCACACCCAATCCTGAGCTAAGTTTCCTTTTTTTTATTTCTATTTTATTATTTTATTTTCTATTTATTTAATAACTAGTTTGTATATATATTATTTATTTATTTAATAAATAAATTGTCTTTTAAATATTCTTTAAAACCAAACTTCCTTTGAATTTTATTTTTTCCTTTTCACAAAAATATTAAAAAATAAAAATATTTATTAATTTAATTAGTAAATAATTTTTATTTGATTAAATGTTTAAATTAATTTAAATATCTTTATTAAATGATAAAAAATACATTAGAGTTAGGTAATTTAATCACAATCCGATTTTTACCGATTTAATTAATTGGGTTGAAAACCAACAATTAATTTATTTTGATTCTATTAACCATGGCTAACTTGTTCCCTAATCAGGGTTTGCCACGATCATTCCCTACACTGAAATCTTTCCTTTGTGCATTTTTCAGGGTTTGCTTTTCGAAATTCTCCGACTACGCGCTACACCAATCAAAAAGCTAAGTTTCAATCTTTATTTCATTTATTTACTTAAATATTATTTTACTTTCAATTTATGCTTTATAGATTAAATTAGGATTTATTCTTAAATACCAATGAATTAGCCATACACTCAGTGCTTCCTATTATTTCTCTATTCAATTCTCAGATGTTCAGAGTCAATGCTTCAGGCTACCTCCGACCATCAACCTTCATCAATCGAAGCTAAGTCTCTTTTACCTTTTTCTTCTATTGTTATTGATATTGATTAGGGTTAATCCTAATTATCATTTGAACCGATAATGCACTCACCCTATTTTTTGTTTGATTACTTTTCCCACCTTTTCAGGGTTTGTCATATTGCCAAAGCTACGAATGTTTGGTAACCCTAAACCTTGACTTTAATACTTTTCTGTTTAATTATTACTTGTGTCAAACCCTATTAAGGGATCCGCTGGTTACAATTTCCCTCCCCCATATTTGTTATATTTGCGTGGTTAGTAATCCTAGGGAGTGATAACCTCGAATTGAACCTAGAATGATTAATTACAAGATAAATAACTGAATTGAATCACGTGATTGGTGCACCCACGCACACTTTTGGGTAACCCTCTCTGTTGCCTGTTGCCTTGTTGCCTGTTGCCTCGTTGTGTTTTTTTGCAGAATAGCCAGTCCCTCGAATTTGAGGATACCTCAGCCATGTTGCCTCGATAAGAGGTCATGAGACCCTAGAATGATGCTGCCTTCGATACACTAACATGACCTCGACCCTCGGAAGTTGCCCACGAATAAGGCTGAGGTATCTTCTGGTTGCCTACGAAAAAGGCTATTCTGATCATTCCCCTTAGACTACCTGCCTCTCTATGGCATGGGTCAGTCTTTGGGCGAATGATATCTCGACGACCCTTCAACCAAGGCTTCCTGCCCTCCTATGGCAAGGATAGACCCTTTCATTCTGAAAGGCAAAAAGAGACCTATCATCTGAGTTTAAGGTAATTGCCCCTAATTGCCTTGCAATGCTCAAACCTTTTTATTATATTCTTTCTCATAATTTTTCAAAAGGGCAACGCTTATTCACAAGCTAAAGTCCCTATCTCTTTCATCTACTTTTTCTGAAAACGAGCAAGCAAAGCAATTAAGAGCCCATGGAAAACCATGGATGCAAAGGGTGCCTTACACCTTCCCTTTGCATAAATTACCCCCCGAACTCAGATTTTCTTAAAAGGTTTTTTTTCTGTTTCTTTTTGCCTTTCCGAATTTGTTTGGATAAAATAAAAGTCGGTGGCGACTCATGCTTAACCGCGACATTTCGATCGATAAAAAAGTCAGTTCACCGTATTACAGAACTGGCGACTCTGCTGGGGATAAATTTTCGATAAAAGAGGGGTTACCTTAAAAGTTTAGGATTCATTTAAATGTTTTCTATTGTTTGCTTTGTTTGATTTAATTTTGCAGGGCTGTTTTGGGTATTCTGTTGTGTGAAAGATCCTAACCCGGATCTGAGTACCTTAGGTATATGGCATGAGATCAAGGAGACTGCACAGCGTATACTGATGTGGTTGATCTGATGGCCATCGTTAGTGTGACACATTGGTTTGTCCTGGTGTTCCTTGGGATCTGACCTGAGGAAATGCTTGGCTGCCGCGTGGTGTCATTAAGCACTAATTTGCCCTTAGAACCTTAGTCAAACTTGACTTTAGCCTATTAGAAAGTAGCGAGATGGCTGGCTTTGGTTCCGACTGAAGTTGGTTGATACTCGAAGCTACACTCATATGGACTGGACTTTCAGGACCTTTTCGGTTGGCGATTCGATTGCCGAACTGAGATACGCGCCTTCGAGAAAGGTCAATGATATGAGCTCCCTAGAACCCGATCTTTATATAGGACAGGTTTGAACCAACTAAACTTCAGGGGGAGGGTACATACCTCTGGACCACGTGCAAGCCCTACCTTAAGGCAAAATTGTGTGACTTGCGTGACTTGTGTGAATTGTTTGTGTTTGCTACTAACCTTTGTTTCCTCGCAGGTTTTATTGAAAGGACTCGTGTGTCCTTACTATCTCACACTAAGTCTAATGTATTGCATTTGCATAACATCATGACATCATGACATCATAAGCATGACATAATTTAACTAACCCTTTCAAGGATCTTAGGAATTTAGGGCGCACAATTTCAGGTGCTCTTATCAAGGACTGAATTCCTATCTAGGGGCAAGAGGATTTATTTTCCTCTGGCCACATGCCTTCCAATTCAGAGACTCGACACCTATCAAGGGGCAAGAGGATTTATTTTCCTCTAGCCATGTACCTTTAAATTCAGAAGTATCCCGAATCAGAGGCGATGACCCACTCGATATGGTGAGCTTGATTCTTAAAGAAGGACGCTTAAAAATGAAAGCCAAGGTTCTTCAGACGAAGCTGTGACTGATTAAATTCCTAAAGTTGCTAATTAAATTCCTTAAAGATCCTTGAAAACATTTCATTTGCATTCATAACATTGCATAACAGGTTTCCTATGATGGGTTTCTCATCCTTCCTCGCTGTTTATTTCAGCATCATGAATCTCGAACAATCAGTTAAGGATCTCCAAGCTCAAAACACTGAGTTCCAAGCCTTGATTTTGAATTTGTCCAAGGGGCAAGATGAGCTGAAATCCCTTCTGACTAAGAAGGAAAAGAAGACCAAGAAACCTAAAGGTGTTCTCAATATGGGAAGAAGGTTCAAAGGCCCCCTCAAAAAGGTTGAAGAAGCTGAAGCTCCCAAAGAGGGTAAGAAGACTCGAGGGAAAAAGCTTAGACCAATCTTGCAACTCAGGGATGCTGAAACCTCTGAAGACGGTGATGAGGATGAGCAAGATGATGATGCTAGTATCAAAACCGATGCAAAAAGTAACCACGATTCTGCCGAACTCTCTGAAGAAGAAGAGGACTATTACCATGAGGGCGAACATCCCGATGACAAATACAAAATGTTAGAAGAGCGCCTGAGAAGTGTGGAAATTCAGAAGGTACCTGGGCTGGATTTTGAAGAGCTTGGACTTGTGCCTGGGGTCGTTATTCCTCCAAAGTTCAAAACTCCCGCCTTTGCTAAGTATGATGGAGTCTCTTGTCCTAAACTACACTTGAGGTCTTATGTAAGGAAGATTCAACCTCACACTGCTGATAAGAGGCTCTGGATCCATTTCTTTCAGGAAAGCTTATCCGGAACTCAACTCGAATGGTACTATCAACTGGAAAGTACCAACATCCATACATGGGAAGATTTAGTTGTTGCCTTCTATAAGCAATACCAATATAATTCCGATCTCGCACCGACTCGCATGCAACTTCAAAGCATGTCCATGGGTCCTAAAGAAAGTTTCAAGGAGTATGCTCAAAAATGGAGAGATTTAGCTGGAAGAGTCCAACCTTCTTTGACTGATAGGGAGTTGGTGGACATGTTCATGGGCACGCTAACTGGACCATTCTATAGTCACTTACTGGGTAGTTCTTCGTCTGGGTTTACTGATCTTATCTTGACTGGAGAACGTGTTGAGAGTGGTATCCGAAGTGGGAAGATTCAAGTGGGCGCATCCTCTGGTGCTGCAAAGAATCCATATCATGGAAAAAATGAGTCTAACGTTGTTCATAGTCAGAAGGGCCGTGATAAGAACGATCAGAATCAGTCTGTTGGTGCTGTCCTCATCTCTACTCCAACATCTCAAAAATCTCCCAGACAAGAGTATCAACGCAAAACTGATAGACCAAGGAGACAATTCACCCCGATCAACATGCCTTTGTCTCAAGCCTTACAACATCTACTAAAGGCTAAGCTGATCACCCTAAAGGATCCTCCGAAGTTTACCAACACTGCTAGTCCAGCTTATGATCCCAAGGCTACATGCGCCTACCATTCTAATGCTACTGGACACAATGCCGACAACTGCTGGGCATTGAAAAATAAGATCCAAGATATGATAGATGCTGGTGAAATTGAGTTCGACACTCCTGCAACTCCTAATGTGATTACTGCTCCCATGCCTAATCACAACAAGATTGCTGATGTTATGGATGGCTAGAAGGATGAATCTTTAGATCATTAGATTTACTTTCTCTTGCAATTTCTATTCTGTTCGTTTAAACACTCAAATTATGATAGACATTATCTGTTTTAATAATCATCATCAGTGCATTGCATATATTTGTCTTGAATAAATTATTTCGCTATCACTCATTTTAAATTGTGTCTTTACTTTGCATATGTTTTGTGATATTCAACTCCTGCTAAGCTGTAAGACTTTTGAAGGAGGATGACGAAAACGATACCGCAACTTCATACAGTATGCTTTTGAACAGACTATGCTGACGATGTACAGGCATTGTTTCAATTCCCAAAACAGTGGAGATATAAGGATGATAATCCCTCGTCAACCCCTTTGAGCCTAAGGAGTAGAAGTTTTTCTTTTGTACGAAAAACCGCATTTTTAACCTGGGGCAGGGTAGTTCTCATTTAATTTGGCTGTGCATTCTATTTTTAAGAGAATCATTTTTTACACCTTCCAACAAATGTTTCAGTCACAAGCGTTCATCCGCATACATCAAAGAAGCATTAGAGATGTCAATCAGAAGCCAATGATGTTTCATCAGTCATTAACAAGGCAGTCAATATCTTTCAAAAAATGAATGAAAAAGGAAAAAATATATATATAAAGAAAAGCCTGCTAAGTCAAAAATCAAAAAGATGACTTAGGCAAAAATCAAGGCACCCCGCTGACTGTAAACTCAAAACAGACAGTTCAGGCAAAAGTTAGGGATATCAAAAAGATGAAAAAAGAGAAGTCAATAAACTCTTGAACAACTCAAAGTTGTGACTACCAAAATGAAGAAGTGACTGTCATCTAAAAAATTCTCTCTGCTTGTGAACCATCATCCTCAAAGGCGCAAATCCAAAAGTCTCTTGGAACCTGAATGCATAAGTCGAATTAACTGAGCTTAGGACTGAAGATCATCACGAAGAGGGGTGGGTACAATAAAAATTTGAGCCTTTATCCTTTGTTTCTTAAACCGTGAACCAAGCCACGTTACAACCCTTGAAAGTCCTAATTGAAGTATGGTTAGTTCGAAAGCATACTGTCACCAAAAGGGTATCCTGACTCCTTAAGGTTTACCAAAAATGCTGAGTTGATATTTCATTTTTACAAACACCACGTTGTTACAAATATCATGTTTTTACAAGTATTGCGCTTTTTACATTTCCTGTTTTAAAGGTTTTTCAAAAACTCAAGACAAACGTATGCATTGCATCTCATGAATTCATTATTAAACATATTCTGCTACATAATTTCAAATGTTAGCATCAGAAAGAACTTGCACAGGGTACAACTAATGACTGAAAGTTATCCTGACAGACAAGATTACTCTGAGAAGCAATATCTCCTACGTATACAAGGGGCATGACACGCTTTGCCCAATCAATCTGGGACAATCAGGTCAAGATTCCGAGAATCTCTCAGAAGCAAAAACAGTCAGGGGCATCGTCCTAAGTTTATGATTACTAGGGGCATGTCGCCCATAGTGCATATCTCATAAAGTCCTCGCGAGGCGAATCTTTCCAAAGTTCCTACTAGCTGGGGGCAAATCTACGCAAGTCCAGTTTGACATCTTGATCAATACTCAGTGGCGTGCCCTGAATCAAATGGTAGTTACTATAATACTGGGGGCAACTTTCAAGATGCCCATGTCTCCCCACAGAGCCAGGTTCATAAAATCACATCCCCACAGAGTAATCATTAAGAAGATATCTCCAAATGCTCTCGTCCAATAAAAGACATAGTTCCTCAACAGAGTTGACATCTTCAACACTACCGGTTCTCCAACACTTTGCTCTTCTCCAACATGGCTTACTAGTATATTTCACCCCCAATCAGGATACATCAAGTTACTTTCATCCCCAAGCGGAAACCACGAATCCCCAGCTGAGCATCCTTAAGACAAGATCAAACATCAAACTCACAATGAAATAGAGATTTATCTTCTCAATCGAGATGTTCCGAGAAGCACAGATCATAAATATACATCATAAATCATAAACACGCATCATAAGTCATAAACATATTCACACATCACATACACATTCCTCATTTATTTTGAGAAGCACATAGTTCATGCATCATAACATTACATAAAAGCTAACAATGTTTGACAGGTACAGTACAAAGAAGCGAATCTTATTCAAAGCAACGCCTGACGCATGGCGCTCCAGACATCTACGGATGCAATTTGGATAAGTCTAACGCATGATTTATTCTTTGACCTAACGCACGGTCTTCCAGACATCTACGGATGCAAATTGGGTAGTCTAACGCACGACTTATCATCAACCTAACGCACGGTTTCCAGACATCTGAGGATGCAATTGAGAATAGTCTAACGCACGATTCATTCTTCGACCTAACGCACGGTCTTCCAGACATCTACGGATGCAAATTGGGTAGTCTAACGCACGACTTATCCATCAACCTAACGCACGGTTTTCCAGACATCTGAGGATGCAATTGAGAATAGTCTAACGCACGATTCATTCTTCGACCTAACGCACGGTCTTCCAGACATCTACGGATGCAAATTGGGTAGTCTAACGCACGACTTATCCATCAACCTAACGCACGGTTTTCCAGACATCTGAGGATGCAATTGAGAATAGTCTAACGCACGATTCATTCTTCGACCTAACGCACGGTCTTCCAGACATCTACGGATGCAAATGAGGTAGTCTAACGCACGACCTATCCATCAACCTAACGCACGGTTTTCCAGACATCTGAGGATGCAAACAGTCTAACATACGACACATTCTAACCCTCAATCCTATCAAGTCATATGGCATCTTTAAGCCCATCTCCGGCAAAAGTCCCTATTTCAGCTAGGGCAAATTTCTTGGTATTCTAGTGTTCAATCATCTTCCACCTTCAGATACCGACTGGCATACAAACCACTCTACATCTTCAGGTTTAAGATAATTGAACAGGGGCAGCTGTCATACCCCAAAATTTGCCCATACATTTTCTCCTATTCAAATTCAAATCAAAACAAAGTTTCAAGACACACTCTCCTAAGCAAAGATCAGAGAATTAGGGTTTGGCTTATTAAAAGGAAAAATAGTGAATCAATGGCTCCAAGGCATCTCGTATGGCTCAATATATCTCACATAATCTCCATAGCAAATATCAAGTCTCATCTTAAAAGATTGGTCACTCAATTGTTCAAGAAGTCAACAATCGACTAAGCTAACCTAAAAGTCAACTGTGGTCAAAGTAAAGTCAAAACTCCTGATTTTTTGGCAAGATCCTCATAGTGAAATATCATTCACCATTTGATCAAGAATTGATCATGGTTCATCAAGGAAAGATAAAAAATCCACAAATCAAAAAGTTTCTAAATTAGGGTTTGTATAGGAAAAGTCAACTGAACTTTGACCAGCCATAACTTCCACATGGAACATCAGAAATTTTCCATCCAAAGCTCAAATTGAAGGAAATTTGATTCTCTACAATTTTGTCTCTCACATGCCAAGTCTAAAATTGCTTCATTTGAGAGATATGGACCAAAACATTACAGGTCCTTTTCAAAAGTCAACAAAAAGACACTTTTTTCAAAAGGACACACAAGGAGCATAGAAAATAATTTTGACATGAGACCAAATACACTGGTTAGGGGACTCTCTAAGGTTTCTAAAAAGTCCTAGAACACCCCCATACCTCAAAAATTAAAGGAGATAGGCCGTGCTAAAGTTGGGCTATTTTGGAGGGAAAAATGTGAAGAAATTTGAATATTTTTGCAAATGGGCCTAAGATATTTTTATTCAACCTTGATCCACAAGTCATCTAAAGCCCAATAACCAATTGCTACGAATTTACTTGAATTATGTGATTTATTATGAATTTTTATTCATATTAAAAGTGAATAAAAATCAAAATAAATCATGTAAATAACAAGAAATTTGATTTGATTCTATTTCCAATCAATTCAATCATCATTTAAACACAATATTGGATACAAATTTCGTGCACAAAAGGATTGGTGAAAAAAGATTGAAATTGAGCCATAATTAAGGAAAATTTCTTCATAATTTCAATCAAATTTTCATCACATTGAATTATTGATTCAAAGAGATTTCCTTCAATTTTATTTGCCCTAATCAATCTCATATATATACTGATCAAGGCCAGATGCTAGGGTTCACAAAAAAAATCTGCAACCAAAACCTCTAATCCGAGCACTCAAAAAATCAAAAAGTTTCACTTTCGTTCTTGAAGTTTGGCACCAAATCGAGGAGTTTTGACGATCCATACACGTTCCTGGACATCCCTCGGAGCTATCCCAGCCATTACCAACAAGTAGAGCATACAGAATCGTCACGCACGTACCACGAGGTTTCTAACCATTGACAGGTGTAATAGTTATACGTTTTTATAGCTTGGAGACAAAAGGCGGTGTAAAAGGTCTGTTACAGGTTGTATTTGGGGAAGACGATGAGGTGTTGTCACTCGATTGGCTCATTCGAAAGTATGGCGCGCGCGTTCCCTTTGGTTATTCATTTTCATTATATAATTGATTGCTCGTGTCACATTAACGAATGAAGCGCGTAGCCCTATTGGTAAGGCAGAGAGAGCTGTACACGTGATATCCTGGGTTCGAACCATGCCCAGGATGTTATTTTTTTCGCAACTATTTACCATTCTTACAAGACAGATTCCAGGCATCTCAGCCAGTGCGCACCACTATACATCCTCTCATCGCAGCCCTCGGATCTCCTCTCCAGTTGATCCAACGCACCACAAGATGCTGGTGCATCATTGCCTTTCATCAGCCTACCACACCCAATCCTGAGCTAAGTTTCCTTTTTTTTATTTCTATTTTATTATTTTATTTTCTATTTATTTAATAACTAGTTTGTATATATATTATTTATTTATTTAATAAATAAATTGTCTTTTAAATATTCTTTAAAACCAAACTTCCTTTGAATTTTATTTTTTCCTTTTCACAAAAATATTAAAAAATAAAAATATTTATTAATTTAATTAGTAAATAATTTTTATTTGATTAAATGTTTAAATTAATTTAAATATCTTTATTAAATGATAAAAAATACATTAGAGTTAGGTAATTTAATCACAATCCGATTTTTACCGATTTAATTAATTGGGTTGAAAACCAACAATTAATTTATTTTGATTCTATTAACCATGGCTAACTTGTTCCCTAATCAGGGTTTGCCACGATCATTCCCTACACTGAAATCTTTCCTTTGTGCATTTTTCAGGGTTTGCTTTTCGAAATTCTCCGACTACGCGCTACACCAATCAAAAAGCTAAGTTTCAATCTTTATTTCATTTATTTACTTAAATATTATTTTACTTTCAATTTATGCTTTATAGATTAAATTAGGATTTATTCTTAAATACCAATGAATTAGCCATACACTCAGTGCTTCCTATTATTTCTCTATTCAATTCTCAGATGTTCAGAGTCAATGCTTCAGGCTACCTCCGACCATCAACCTTCATCAATCGAAGCTAAGTCTCTTTTACCTTTTTCTTCTATTGTTATTGATATTGATTAGGGTTAATCCTAATTATCATTTGAACCGATAATGCACTCACCCTATTTTTTGTTTGATTACTTTTCCCACCTTTTCAGGGTTTGTCATATTGCCAAAGCTACGAATGTTTGGTAACCCTAAACCTTGACTTTAATACTTTTCTGTTTAATTATTACTTGTGTCAAACCCTATTAAGGGATCCGCTGGTTACAATTTCCCTCCCCCATATTTGTTATATTTGCGTGGTTAGTAATCCTAGGGAGTGATAACCTCGAATTGAACCTAGAATGATTAATTACAAGATAAATAACTGAATCGAATCACGTGATTGGTGCACCCACGCACACTTTTGGGTAACCCTCTCTGTTGCCTGTTGCCTTGTTGCCTGTTGCCTCGTTGTGTTTTTTTGCAGAATAGCCAGTCCCTCGAATTTGAGGATACCTCAGCCATGTTGCCTCGATAAGAGGTCATGAGACCCTAGAATGATGCTGCCTTCGATACACTAACATGACCTCGACCCTCGGAAGTTGCCCACGAATAAGGCTGAGGTATCTTCTGGTTGCCTACGAAAAAGGCTATTCTGATCATTCCCCTTAGACTACCTGCCTCTCTATGGCATGGGTCAGTCTTTGGGCGAATGATATCTCGACGACCCTTCAACCAAGGCTTCCTGCCCTCCTATGGCAAGGATAGACCCTTTCATTCTGAAAGGCAAAAAGAGACCTATCATCTGAGTTTAAGGTAATTGCCCCTAATTGCCTTGCAATGCTCAAACCTTTTTATTATATTCTTTCTCATAATTTTTCAAAAGGGCAACGCTTATTCACAAGCTAAAGTCCCTATCTCTTTCATCTACTTTTTCTGAAAACGAGCAAGCAAAGCAATTAAGAGCCCATGGAAAACCATGGATGCAAAGGGTGCCTTACACCTTCCCTTTGCATAAATTACCCCCCGAACTCAGATTTTCTTAAAAGGTTTTTTTTCTGTTTCTTTTTGCCTTTCCGAATTTGTTTGGATAAAATAAAAGTCGGTGGCGACTCATGCTTAACCGCGACATTTCGATCGATAAAAAAGTCAGTTCACCGTATTACAGTGTGGATCTTCAAAGAGAAAGTGATATGGATTGAAAAGAAAAAGAGATGAGAGATGGGTTGAAACAAGAAATAGAAACCGTGTTTCTATTGTTTTTTTTAATTTATTACTATCAATTTTTAAACATAAAATCTGAGCCATTAAAGTTGTTAATTGCCACGTGTCAAAAATCGATGAGATTAACCGGATAATTGAACTCTTAAAGAAATGGAGGAAATCCAAACTCGTTTTTTTGGTATGTGTAAAATGTAAAAAAAAAATGACACTTAAAAAGAAGCGGAGGGAGTACACACCTCTCACTTGCTAGCAATCAACTCCTTCTTTTCTCACTATCTCCTTCGTTTTTCTCTCTCTCTTTCTTTTCAACATCACCCAAATCAACAACGTACCTAGAAATCTAATTAATTGAGAGAACACAGGAGTCTACTTTATCTATTATCTAACTTATACAAAATAACTAATGTCCGAATCAAATAATTCCAAAACCCTCTCTTTTGATTACAAGTGTCAAACTTTGATTAGCTAATACTATCAAATTTTCTCTCACACCAAAATAACTACATGCCTCTCACTTCCTAGCAAGCAATCAACTCCCTCTTTTCTCACTATCTCCTTCGTTTTTCTCTCTTTCTTATCAACACCACACCAAATCAATGGTCTACAACAATGATAATTCGCATATAGATAATATAATATAATAAGACGAGAAAAATATGAAGGTTTGTTTACCCAGTTCGATCATATGATTTACTCTGGGGATGAGGGCAGCTCTTCAATTTACTATACTCATAAAGTTGTTACAAGAGATTACAGATGAGTTATAAGAAAATAGCCTTCGCAGTTCTCAAAGAACAAACCCTATTTTCTACCCAAGTGTTTCTCAACCTCTCCAACTCTCAATATAAGAATCCCATTAGATAACTCTAAAGGTTTCCCCAAAACATTTGCCTTTTTAAGTTTTTCCTTGGAATTCTCTAAACCCTTATTCTCCCTTGTTGTAAGCTATAAGATTGTCACACTATAATAACAGAAGAGATACATATTTATAATAGCCAAAATCCAACAAATCCCAAAACATTTCTCCTTAATTGTTAGAATAAAATATATTATTATAATCTTATAATATCACTCAATATAAATATCTTATAATATCTCTCAGACTATTATAAATATATATCTTTTAATATCTTTTAGAATATTATAAATATACATCTTATAATATCTTTTAGAATATTATAAATAACTTATAATATCTTTTTATATTAATTTATATGATCTCTAAATTAAAATAAAATATTCTAACATTAATGAGTGGATCAATGAACCGAACCGACTGAGTTTGATACCCGTGAACCGCTCAGACAAGACTACTTTTTTACTTTATAATTTCTAGAATCTCAAAATATGTTTTTTTCTCTTCATCAACAAAGTTTTTAAGGCATACTTCAAAAATCTCCATATTAACTTTAAACCGTATTGATACCAATTTAACCATCAACAACATTACTGCTCTCTATCAAGTTGAAACTCTAATCAATAACCTTGATCAAATTCAAACAACCCTTGAATCTTGATCTCGCCACTTGCATCCACTTGTTTAAAATTACCTTTTTCTGCCTAGGTAATTTAACAAGCCTACAAGTATAATTTTTCAACCACCATTGACTCTACCTGTTTTCATGGTATTGGTACGGTCAGATTTAAAATGTTTGATGATCATGAACCTTACTGCTTTATTATCACCAAGGCAAACTACTCCACCTTGCACCATCTTCAAAGTTTAGAAGTATTCTATTCTTAGACTATATATATATATATATATATATATATATATATATATATATATATATATATATATATATATATATATATATATATATATATAAAATATCTTTTAGAATATTATAAATATCTTATAATAGTCTTTTATATTAATTTATATGATCTCCAAATTAATATAAAATATTCTAACATTATTGAATGGATTAATGAACCGAATCGACCGAGTTTGATACCCGTGAACCGATCGTACCAGACTACTTTTTGACTTTATAATTTCTGGAAATTTTAAAACATGTTTTCTTTCTCTTCATCAACAAAGATTTTAAGGCATACTTCAACAGTATCCGTTGCTAACTCATCTTAGGGCTTTATCATTCCAAGGTTTTAACTCCTCTCCTATCTTCTATTAGTTGTGTGTTTGCTTTTTTTAGGTTGGTAGTCTCACATTTTGTTGTTGTTTGTTGAACCCAAATCCAACTGGTTGATAATGAGTTTCGAAGAATTTTGTTTGTTGTTGTTTCACATTTTTCAGTAACTTTTCTTAATTATCATGCTTATGACGGTTGATGTGGAGTCTTTATATATTAGGTGTTCGTTATTTTTATTTTAGTAACTGTTATTTACTGTTTAATTAATTGTGGTGTTATATTGTGGTAGTTATTGGAAGTTTCAGTATTGTGAATCTATGTAAAAGAGGATGTGTATGTTCAGATTGTGTCTTAGACCAATTACATGAATCATTATTGATGTCTTCATGCTAACTTAAAATATTTAATTTATAAAAACACTATAGTTACTATATTTGTTGTGTGAATTATCATTATTGCAATATTTCTAAACTTTTGCCTTTCTAAATCATATTGCATAACTATGACTTCAAGATTTTGTTTTGAAAATTAAAATAATTAACTCTGCACTTTTCATTAATTATGTATTTTCCAAGTACTCATATTAAGTTTTATGTATCTTGGTAAATTGTGTTAGTTTAATTCCTTTGTAAAATTGCACATAATTGTTTATAACCTTTGTAAGTTGTAACAAAATGATTATAAATTAAGTCTTATGATGAAAGCAATGCATCTCAAGCACATTTATAAATATTTTCTTTCTATTTTTTCATATGGCATCAGAGCTCCTAATCTAAGGGACTCTGCTTCCGCTAATCATTATTTAGAAAATCCGGATATGCATTTTTATGCTGTCAGGTTCTTTCAATTAAACACTATTTGTTCTTTCAATTAAACAATGTGGAGAATTATACATTATTTGTTTAGTTAAACACTTGAGTGAGCAACACTTGCTGTCAAGTTCTTTCAATTAAACATTGTTTGTTCTTTCCTGTAGTCATTTGTACAATTTCGTACTTCTTCCGGTAGCTGTCTGTCCAACCGCTTTTTGAACAATTTTTTGTATCAAAATATACTTTTAACTGCCTGCTTATGGAGGAAGAGATTGTTAATCCATTTACTCAAGGAGGAATTTCTCAAGTCCGTAATAATCAGTGTGAAGAATTATAGAGCATCCAACCTGCTTATTGACTAAATGGAAAAAAATTATTTGAAGTGGGCTGTTGAATGCAGTATAGGGCAAGCAACAGAAAAGATTTGGAAATATTGATCCGGGAATTATCGTCCTCAGAGATGGAGAGATGCCATTCAATAGTTTCTACGGTTTCGAACTTGGGTTTGAATGAGCAAAAAGTAAACAAAGATATAGACAGGAAAAGAATAAAAACATTCTTAGAAGAGAAATAACTTATCAGGAATGTAAATATATTCACTCTTCACAAACATACACTTACCAACTCGTTATACTCAACCTACAATACTCATCTATGTCATCACGTATCTCTCACATAAGCGTCCATCTCTGGAGCACAAACGAGATCATCTCACAACTAAGGTTATCTCTAACGCGAAGTCGCAAGAACATCCGTGTTCTTGCGTCGGCGATCTCTCGCGCGCCGCTGAAACACAAAAGCATTATGAACAGATACAAACGGTGAATGCTAGCTCTAAATCTATCTCTAGAGTTCAGAACCAACAGATTATCATCCTAGATAAAGATTCAAGAAGTTTATCTCTAAAGCAACCTAAATCCCCAGCATAGAGCAAAAATCCAGGATAATATCAACACAGATTTGTAAAGCAAGTTAAATATAACATTATAATCGGTAAATATACATAAGATTCGAGTAACTATACAAACAAACCCAACACAAAGGAAATACACAGAGAATAGAAGAAATGAACCAAACATCTCGCGGGTTGTCAGCTCCGGTTGATGAGAAATCCACCTCCGATCTTCCAAGTGCATGACCCGATGTTGTTTTCTAAGCTAATCTTGATCTAAGAATGAAAATGATGGAGTTAGAACTAAAACTTTCCCAAAACCATAACCCTAAAATGGTTCAAATGAAAGAATATAAACACATTTTCTACTACGGCCGCTTAGCGGCCAATTCTCGCTTAGCGGGCTACACGTATTACAAAAATATCAAGAACAGTAAACAGGCCTCCGCTCAGCGGCCAGACCCGCCGCTTAGCGGCCAGAGAAATTTGGTTCGCCCCTGGAAAGCGCGCTTACACGCCGCTCAGCGGCGCTCTCTGCACAAAACTTGCTTATTTGATCCAAAATCGCGCCATCGGAGCCGTGCCTTCGACACTTTATTCCTCGAGGCTCCAATAAGCATGAATACCTATAAAAACAAAGGAAAAACTATTAAACGGTATATAAAACATATGAAAACTAAATAATGTGAATATATACACAAAAGTGGGGATTTTATTACAAAATCAGAATGAATAGAATCGATAAGTGCCACAATTATATACTCAAAATAACAACATTTTGGCACTTATCATGGGCCAAACTTATTCGTACTATGTTAAAAGGAAAAGGTAAACTTAGTCACTTAGCTGGTACTGGTCCCAGAGGGAGATCCAACTTTTACTACATAGGATGAGAAAGACTCGGTGATTATGTCATGGCTATGAAACCTAATGTTTTTGGAGATTAGTGATACTCGGATGAGAAAGTCTTGACTTTACATTTAGCAAAAGAGTTTGAAATTAAAACCCTTGGAAGGTTGATGTATTTTTTAGGAATAGGGTGACTCACTCAAAAAAGGGTATTTTCATATCTCAACAAAAGTATGTCATAGATCTGCTCAAGGAAACAAGTAAGCTAGCTTACAAACCTGTAGGCAGTCCTATTGATCCAATCCATAAGTTGGTTAATGTGGAAGAAGGTACGGTAGTGGATAAAGAAGTGTATCAAAGATTGGTTGGGAGATTAATTTTCCTTTCCCACACTAGGCCATATATTGAATTGTTTTAAGTGTGGTTAGTCAATTTATACATAATCCAAAGGAAGATCATTTACTTACAGCTTGTAACACCCCGATTTTTAACAGCGAGGATGTATTATTTAAAAAGGACTATTTCCATAAATAAATCAATTAATGGTTTTCCTTATACAAAATAACGTCCTTTTTTTTTAAAAATAAAATAATTAAACCTTACGATGAGTTTTGTATTTAGATACGTTCTAAGAACTCAACTCAGGTTTATAAGGGAAATTAGATAACATAGATTAGGACATAAGCAAAACATATTATACATACATACAACGTAGTGTCATGAATGATAAGGTGCTAATAGTGGTTAGCAATACAAACCATAGAACGATAAAATAAGACTCCCCGATAGACACCCACGCAGGAGAGCTGCCCCAGGGAAAAGTCCAGACCATGCATACAGTAACCGTCATCTAGTGCTAAAAATACTACTATCATCTATTACCTAACTAACGTGATCGAAAACTAATGACAGCCGCAGTACTCTCCAGCTCCAGCTCCGCACAAACCCCTACAAGTGCTCAACAGTGTATGATCAGAGCCATCCTGTCTGCTATCATAATCGTGCTCTGAGGGGTCATAATCATCATCCTCTTCTCCACCTACGTCATCCCCTGTTCCACCTACGTCATCCCCTGCTTCACCTACGTGGTATTGCTTCAGGATTTAGCACCACTAAGGTGATAGGTATCTACCCATCAATCAGACTCAATGATCCACTACGGGATAAGGTGGTTCCTTCTTGGACACGCACCTCGTGCCACCTCTCCGGTGTGCACCTCGTGACTCCTCTCCGGTAGCCACGTAACCATGAAATGTATGAGCATACAATTCCCCATATATGCTTTTCAATCATATGGATAACATCACCATATATAAGCACTTATCTCATGCTTCAGAATTTACATTTATATTTATATTACATTTACTCACCTTCACAATTAGTCACCTTCAAAATAAATACGTAAGAAGATACAAAGTATATATATATATATATATATATATATATATATATATATATATATATTTTGAGAGAAGTATATAAAAATAGAGAGATGCCCTTACAGTTACGAGAGTTGTAGAATTGATGTTTTGTTTGGCGGGTCGTGCACCTAAAAGTGAAGATGAACTAGGAGTGTTTTTTTTCTCTACTGTGTAAGAAGGTACGAAGAGAGAATATAGAGTGATCAACTATATATTTCTTTTTCTGGTGTGTAGTACTAGCACAACACTACCCTATTTATAGCAAGAGTTCACCTTCTTATGTTATTTTCCTTCAGCTATATCCAAGGGTTTCTTTCTACTTGTCAGTTAATCATCATGACCAATCACTTCTCATTAATACATGTCATGATGAATATTCTCTCATATCTACAAATATCTATCGTTATCTCTCTGTAGAATTTTTAATTTGTTTTATCTGTATAATTTTCGGTGTTAGGTGACACTGATAAAAATGCCCGAAATAATTTTTGCCGATAATGAAATTCTTTTTCGGGTTATTCTATACTGCGTTATCTAAAAATATCGGTCGAGAAAAATAAAATTTATTATTTTTATCATTAACTTTTTATTAATCTACTAAAAATAATTTATGTTTTCACTGATAAAATTTTGTTATGAACAGAGATTATTTTAAAATTTTAAGCGGGTAAAACTACCATTTATTGGAGAGACCGGAAATTAATTTCAAGAGAAACTATTTTTATTTTTTTAACTCTTTCATAAATAATTTTGTTATTCTATTACTATTTACTAGAATCTCCTTATCAAACAGGGGTTGTTTTAAAAATTAAGGCGGCTAATTTTACCGAACATTAAAGAGACTGAAATCAAGATTTTTAAGAAACTTATGTCTTGAACTACTAATGAAATAAAAATTCTAAGATTTTATTAGTATAAATACTATTTAACTACATATTTGATCAAAAATATATTATAGAGGTGAGAATATACTATAATTTTAAAATATTAATTTATTTATAAAATTACGGGTCTTACAATACTTCCCCCTAAAAGAGTTTCGTCCTCGAAACTACGCGTCTGTAAACAATTCTGGGTATTTCTCTCGGATTGCACTTTCAAGTTCCCAAGTTGCATCACCAGTGGCTTGGTTCCAAATTATTTTTACTAACGGAATTTCCTTATTCCTTAGCAGCTTCATTTTCCTATCCTCGATCCTAACGGGTACTACTTCAAATTATAAGTTGTCTTTAAGCTAAATGGTGTATGGTTTGATTACGTGAGACGAGTCTGAAATGTATTTCCGTAGTTGTGAGACATGGAACACGTCATGTATTCCAGATAGAATGGGTGGTAATGCAATTCGGTAAGCCACCGGTCCAATTTTAGAAGTTATTTGATAGGGTCCAATAACTTAGGAGTTAACTTCCGTGCCTTGATTGCTCTCCCTACCCCTGTGGTGGGTGTGACACGAAGGAACTCATGGTCTCCTTCTTCAAAATCCAATGGCCTACGCCTTTTGTCAGCGTAGCTTTTCTGACGATCTTGTGAAGCCTTCATCTTTTCCCTAATGCTTTTAACCTTTTCTGTAGTTTGATGAACCATTTCTGGGCCTACAATCATACTCTCACCATCTTGATACCAACATAATGGCGTCTGACATTTCCGTCCATATAGAGCCTCAAATGGAGCCATTCCTATACTAGTATGAAAACTGTTGTTGTAGGTGAATTCAATCAAAGGTAGTATATCATCCCAACTCCCTCTATCATCCAACACACATGCCCGAAGTAGATCTTCCAATGACTGATTTGTTCGTTCTGTTTGTCCATCTGTTCGTGGATGATATGCCGAACTTAATCTTAGCTTTGTTCCAAGTGCCTCATGTAATGCACCCCAAAAATGTGATGTGAACTTTGGGTCTCGATCTGACACGATGCTAGAAGGTACACCATGTAGTCTAACAATTTCAGAAATGTAAATTTCCGTTAACTTCACTACATTATAGGTTGTTCTCACTGGTAAGAAATGAGAAGACTTGGTCAGACGATCGATAATCACCCAAATTGAGTCATGCATCCTTCGAGTTTTTGGTATTCCGGTGATAAAATCCATTGAAATGCTATCCCACTTCCACTCGGGAACATCTAAGTTTTGCAACATTCCTGCTGGCCTTTGGTGTTCTATCTTTTCTTTTTGGAAAGTCAAACAGGATGCTACGTAATCTGCCACCCGCTTTCTTCATCCCTGGCCACCAATAGTTTTGTCTCAAATCTTTATACATTTTTGTTGCTCCAGGGTGAATGCTTAGTTTGCTCTTGTGGGCCTCCTGTAAAATTAGTTTCCTTATCTCTGCAACATCGGGTACACAAATTCTTCCGTTGCAGCTTAAGATATTATCTGGTCCTACTTTGAAACCGGGTACCTTTCCTTGTACCATCAATTCCCTTTTCTCTTCCAAGAGTGGATTGTTCTGATAGTTCCGAATATCTTCTAAAAGTCCATTAGAGATTTTAATCATCCCACAGTGAAGAGTTCCTTGGCCCAATTTTACGTCTAGGTGCATGTCCCTGAATGTTTCCCACAGTTCTTGTTGTTTGGCCATCAATGATGCTGTTGCAAGGACACCTTTTATACTCAATGCATCTGCCACCATGTTTGCTTTTCCTGGATGATATTGTAATGTGAAATCATAGGCTTTCAAGGTTTCCATCCATCTCCTTTGTCTCATGTTCAATTCCTTTTGATCAAACAAATATTTTAAACTCTTATGGTCGCTGAACACCGTGAATGTAGATCCATAGAGATAATGACCCTAAATTTTTAGCGCAAAAACTACAGCTGCAAGTTCTAAGTCATGAGTGGGATAGTTCCTTTCGTGGGTCTTTAATTGTCTCGAAGCATATGCTACCGCCTTTCGGTGCTGCATCAACACACATCCTAGTCCTTGATGGGATGCATCACAATAAACTTCGTATGGCTCTTCAGGTTGTGGCAGAATCAAGATAGGCGATGTTGTAAGTTTCTTCTTTAACAACTGGAAATTAGCTTCACATTTCTCAGTCCAAGCAAAAGGTTGATCCTTTCTTGTTAGTTGAGTCAATGGAGCTACTATCTTTGCAAATCCTTCAATGAATCGCCGATAGTATCCAGCTAATCCTACGAAGCTTCTTATGCCAGTGACTGTTTGAGGCTGCTTCCATGCGAGCACGATTTCAATCTTTGTTGGATCTACAACAATTCCTTCCTTTGATATGACATGTCCTAAGAAATTCACCCTTTCTAGCCAGAATTCGCATTTGGATGGGTTTGCATACAACTCCTTTTCACGTAAAATTTGTAGCACTTGACGTATATGCTCTTCGTGCTCCATTTTACTTTGAGAGTAAATAAGGATATCGTCAATGAATACAACAACGAATTTGTCCAGAAATGGGTGGAAAATTCGGTTCATGTAATCCATGAAAATAGCGGGTGCATTCGTTACTCCAAAAGGCATGACTAGGTACTCATAATGTCCATAACGAGTCCGAAATGCAGTCTTAGGTACGTCTGCCTCTCTTACTCTGATCTGATGATAACCGGACTTTAGATCAATCTTAGAAAATACAGATGCTCCTTTAAGTTGATCCATCAAGTCATCAATGCGAGGTAAGGGGTATCGATTCTTCACGGTTGCCTTGTTAAGTTGCTTGTAGTCCACACATAGTCGGGAACGCCCATCCTTTTTCTTTACCAAAAGCACTAGAGCTCCCCATGGGGAAACACTTTGCCTAATGAGTCCCTTCTCCATCAAGTCTTCCAATTGTTCTTTAAGTTCTTGAAGTTCCTTTGGTGCCATCCGATATGGTGCAATGGAAATGGGTCCCGTTCCCGGGTGTAAGTCGATGAAGAATTCAATGTCTCTTACAGGTGGTAAACCCGAAATCTCATTAGGAAACACATCCTCAAAGTCTCAAGCGACTAATATTTTTTCAATCTTGACTTCAGCCATAACCTCTGTACTAGCAAGTATTGAAAGGTCCAAGGCTCCACTATTTCGAGAAGCTTTAAGTTGGTTAGCTGATAGATATTTAAAAACCCCCGGTTCAGGCAAAATGACCAACTTTCGAGCACAATCTAACATAACATAATGATATGACATCCAATACATCCCGAGAATAATCTCAAGAGATTGTAGGGGTAGGCATATTAGATTAACTAGAAATTCTCTCTCTTGAACCACTACTCTACATAATAAGCATGCAGTGTTCACAGTTATAACCTTAGCAGGGGTAGATACTACCAAGTCAAAAGGTAGTGGAGTTAATTTCATTTTCAATCGATCAACACAATCCTTGGATATGAATGAATGCGTTGCCCCAGAATCAAAAAGTGTAGTTAAAATGGTACCTTCAATTTCACAATTCCCCTGGATCAAGTTGTTGGACGGAGATCTTCCTTCTGCACCCATGCAATACACTCTTCCTTGAGAAGTTGGCCAAACAGTTCTGGCAGCATTAACAGCTAACTCTGCTTTTGGAGTTCTACAATCCTTTGCCATATGCCCCCTTTTATTGCATTTGAAGCAGGTAGGGCCCATATTTGGACATTCATTCGCATAATGTCTATCTTCACCACACTGGCAGCAACGTACCCCTGGGGCAGCTTGAGTTCCTCCTCCTTTGGCGTTATGATTTTCTGTTCTTTAAGGTCCTCGGTTGTTATAGTGTGGTCGTTGGTATGGCCGCATCTGTTGTTTATTACGTTCTTAACTCTAAACATTTTGGCGATTAGGTCCTCCAGAGTTCTGGACCGCCCCGCGATTTGTCCTCTTATTCTTCCTTTCTTCCACTTCTTTGCATTTCTCCACCAATGATTGAAAACATTGTATCCCTAATGACTGAGTCTTGTAGTTCGTACTTGAGTCCTTCTTGGAAACGGTGGCACATGTAAACTTCATCGACTCCTTCCCGGAAGAATCAGAAATACCTAGATAAATTTTCAAATTTGGCGGTGTACTCGCCTACAGTCATACCCCCTTGTCGAAGCTTTAGAAAATCATCTCCCAATTTGGCCCTCGCACTTATGGGAAAGTATTTGTCTAAGAACTTTGTCTTAAATGCTTCCCAATTCACTTCTTCATGTGCACCCTCCATCATCAATCTAGTGCTTCTCCACCAATACTCTGCATTGCCTAAGAGAAGATACGTGGCATACAACACCCTTGCCCCTGGAGGACAATTGATTACCTCAAAGATCTTTTCAATTTCTTGTAACCATAAGTCAGCCTTCTCGGGAGTAACATCCCCTTGAAATTTAGGTGGATCGTAGCGGCGAAACTCGGTTAATCCTCTTGATTCTGCGACTCTTATCTCTCTGTCTCGCTTCTTTAAATCTCAAAGGTTCTTAGCAGCAGTTTGAGCGGTGACAGCGGCTTCCATATTGGCCATAGCTTGGGCCATTTGATCCACCTGATGGTTGTTAGTATTGTCACGTCTTGGAGGCATTGTTTTCCTACAACACCAACACCCAATTAGAATTCTCCTTACCTATTTCAAGAGAATTTCTAATATCTTACTTCCAAATCGTGAGTGGATGTCAAATCTTAACTATCCTAAAAATGTGGATATAAGCTCTAAATTTCCCAGGCATGACGTGATGAATTTAGAATACTAAACTTTCGATCCTCAAGATAAACCTAAGCTCTGATACCACAATGTAACACCCCGATTTTTAACAGCGAGGATGTATTATTTAAAAAGGACTATTTCCATAAATAAATCAATTAATGGTTTTCCTTATACAAAATAACGTCCTTTTTTTAAATAAAATAATTAAACCCTACGATGCGTTTTGTATTTAGATAAGTTCTAAGAACTCAACTTAGGTTTATAAGGGAAATTAGATAACATAGATTAGGACATAAGCAAAACATATTATACATACATACATCGTAGTTTCATGAGTGATAAGGTGCTAATAGTGGTTAGCAATACAAACCATAAAACGATAAAATAAGAGTCCCCGATAGACACCCACGCAAGAGAGCTGCCCCAGGGAAAAGTCCAGACCATGCATACAGTAACCGTCATCTAGTGCTAAAAATACTACTATCATTTATTCCCTAACTAACGTGATCGAAAACTAATGACAGCCGCAGTACTCTCCAGCTCCAGCTCCGCACAAACCCCTACAAGCGCTCAACAGTGCATGATCAGAGCCATCCTGTCCGCTATCGTAATCGTGCTCTAAGGGGTCATAATCATCATCCTCTGCTCCATCTACGTCATCCCCTGCTCCACCTACGTCGTCCCCTGCTCCACCTACGTCCGACTCCAAAGATGGCACACGTGTCGGGTCTATAAGGGGAAGCCCGCCTATTGGAAAAATGTCACGTGTGTACGTCGAGGGTAACCCTAGCGACATCTGTAAGTCTAAGGGAGGCATAAATGTGTCATGAAAGAATGGACCCCCTCCCATGACTGAAGAATATGAGGGTCCAGGTGGGGCTGAAGGAGGAGTCAATAATCCGAAACGGTCAATCACACCGGAGAGAAAACTAGATATGATCAGGGAAGCTGGAACCTGGAAGCTCACGGTCCTACGGGAGTAAGTGGTCTTTGGATCCTGTCCTATGATAGTAGTGAACTCCAACACGTTCCCGGAAAAGGTGAGTCGTCCTAGGGCCGGGTCGAACCCCCAGGGTGTGTCAGTCCATGCATCAGGGAAGGTGAAGTCTGTCACCCTCGACGGTGGTGTCTCCTCGTGTCCCGGGTGCGTCATAATCTATTGGCGTATAGCCCACACAATCCACTGAAAGGGTCATCAATCCAAAAATAACAAATACACAACAGCGGAGCAGTAAGCATAAACAGAGGATACATTATACATGGCTAGAGATCTCATTCTAACACATGTATATAAACATTTACAATTAATAATACATATAGAAAAATTAAGACTCATTCCTAATGCAATGTCTATATGTTAATGCATATGATACCGGAATATCAATCCCTCCGCAAAGGGTCGTGGTATTGCTTCAGGATTTAGCACCAATAAGGTGATAGGTATCTACCCATCAATCAGACTCAATGATCCACTACGGGATAATGTGGTTCCTTCTTGGACACGCACCCGTGCCACCTCTCCGATGTGCACCTCGTGACTCCTCTCCGGTAGCCACGTAACCATGAAATGTATGAGCATACAATTCCCCACATATGCTTTTCAATAATATGGGTAACATCACCATATATAAGCACTTATCTCATGCATCAGAATTTACACAAATATATTTATATTACATTTACTCACCTTCACAATTAGTCACATTCAAAATAAACACGTAAGAAGATACAGAGTATATATATATATATATATATATATATATATATATATATATATATATATATATATATATATATATATATATATATATATATATTTGAGAGAAGTATATAAAAATAGAGAGATGCCCTTACAGTTACGAGAGTTGTAGAATTGATGTTTTATTTGGCGGGCCGTGCACCTAAAAGTGAAGATGAACTAGGAGTGTTGTTTTTTTTTCTCTACTGTGTAAGAAGGTACGAAGAGAGAATAGAGAGTGATCAACTATATATTTCTTTTTCTGGTGTGTAGTACTAGCACAACACTACCCTATTTATAGCAAGAGTTCACCTTCTTATGTTATTTTCCTTCAGCTATATCCAAGGGTTTCTTTCTACTTGTCAGTTAATCATCATGACCAATCACTTCTCATTAATACATGTCATGATGAATATTCTCTCATATCTACAAATATCTATCGTTATCTCTCTGTAGAATTTTTATTTTGTTTTATCTGTATAATTTTCGGTGTTACGTGACACTGATAAAAATGCCCGAAATAATTTTTGCCGATAATGAAATTCTTTTTCGGGTTATTCTATACTGCGTTATATAAAAATATCGGTCGAGAAAAATAAAATTTATTATTTTTATCATTAACTTTTTATTAATCTACTAAAAATAATTTATGTTTTCACTGATAAAATTTTGTTATGAACAGAGATTATTTTAAAATTTTAAGCGGGTAAAACTACCATTTATTGGAGAGACCGAAAATTAATTTCAAGAGAAACTATTTTTATTTTTTTAACTCTTTCATAAATAATTTTGTTAGTTCTTCATATGCTAGTGGAAGGCCATTCACATATGCTAGTTCTTCATATGTAAAGTATGTGTAACAACTCATGATATCATCAAATTTGAAGGTTTTCTTACAAAATAATTGAAGGGCATATTTAAGATCCAAGAGTCGAACTTTGTATACTTCATCTACTCCATTCTATCTCAAGATGTTACACATACTTACCCTATAAGCTTCTCTACCTGACCATACCATCTCTCCCATACCTAAAAACCCTAAGTTAGCCTTATTTGACCCGAATTAAAAATTCGTAATGCAACCTGAATTTGATGTTCTTATTAGAAATAAGATGTGGGATTTAGTTCCACAACCTTCTAACGCTAATCTTATTTGATGTATATGAATTTTTAGGCATAAGAAAATTTTTGATGGCTACTTTGAGAGTAGAACTGTTCAAAAAACCATGAACTGGACCGAACTGAAGTTAAAATAATCGAACTGTTATGTTTGGTTAGTGAACCAAACCATATTGCACAAATAATTCTAGAACTTAACTGAAATTGAAACCGAACCAAACTGAAACTAAAAATGAAAAAAAATTAAGCAAATTTTAAATTTTTTTTCTAATTAAAAAAATAGTTTAACGGTTCGGTTCTTTATTAAATGACTTGGTTTGGAAAGAAAATAACTTCTACCGGTTTTGTACAACTTGGAATTTCGAAATGGTACACCAAACCAACTATTTTGGTTCAGTTCGGTTCAGAGTAAATTGAAACGGTTCGGTTTAGTTTGAGTGAATTTTTTCTATGGTTTGATTTGGTTCGGTTTGATTTTCTCAAAGAACTATGCCATGAAAAATCCTACTTGAGCGTTATAAAGCTCATTTTATAGGTGATGCCATATCACAAGTTGCAAGTGTGGATTGTGATAAAACTTCCAGGCCCGTGGTGAAATTTGCTACCATTTGAATAGTGCTCACCATTGCATTATCCAAATCCTCGTCCATTCATCAATTGAATGTCCATAATGCCTTTTAACATGGTGATCTTCACGAGTCTGTCTACTTGCATCAGCCATTGGGTTTTTGTGACCCCCATAATCTAGATTATGTTTGTTATTTGAAAAAGTCACGTTATGATCTCATGCAAGCGCCCAAGGCATGATACCAACACTTTTTTGACTATGTCACCACTATTGGTTTTTGCCACAGCACATAAGATCACTCCTCTTCATATATTAACAAATTTCTAACATGGCACACATTCTTATATATGTGGACGACATCTTCCTTATTACCTCCACTCATGTGCTTTGCAAATCAATTATGTCACGATTAACATTTAAATTTGCGATGCATGATCTAGGGCCTGTGAGTTACTTTTTTGGTATTGCAGTATTTCGTCACTCTAGTGACATCTTTCTCAATCAAAACATTTATGTCTTAGAGATCATCGAACGTGTTGGCATGACATCCTGCAAACTGTCAGCCACTCCTGTCGACACCAAGCAAAAAGTCAGCACCTCCGCTGGCACTCCTTATGAATATCCCTCCCTATATCAGTCTTGCAAAGGCTTTACAATATCTAACATTCACTCGACCTGACATATCATATGCAGTTCTACATATTTGTCTACACATCCAAAGGCAACCTACTCTCTCCCGTTCTAATGATGAAACATAATATAGGGGTTTTGCCAATGTTGTCTCCAAATCATGTTGGATTCCACAATATTCTCCTGAAACTTTATTTTCCTATTCCTCAAGCCACTTTGGTATATTGTAATAATACCAGTGCCATCTAGACACCAGATCGCAAACATCTTCATCAAAGAAGTTCCTCGTATTCTCTTGGTCTCTTGGTAAGAATGTGATAGAATAAATATTTTGTTATACTTTGTCATAATTAATTTCTTTTCATTGAAATACATACCTACATTTATCCATAAGCATTCCAATTATTTCATCTTTGTAATTCCTTCAAATTAGCTTTGAATTAATATTTCTTCATGGCTCTTGAAAGACTTTTCAAGAACTCCGCTTTGCTTTCGTACCTCAGCTGGACTCACATCATAGAAATTAGGTAGAACAGTTTGTCCTATACTTGAATGTAATCAGAAATTTTTGCTAGTTGGTGTTATTATTACAGATTTACTGATAATAGTTAGTAAAACAAAAACAAGCAGCCTTTATTTATATTATATTTTGGTTACAAGAGAAAAGAGACTTCATTCTTCTTATTATGACCGTATGACATTATTTATAGCAACACACAACCTTAACTAACTTAGCACATATATGTTATCAATGATGCATCTTTATTTCTGATCCCTGCCAACATTCCTGTTCTTGTTCCTTCCAGTATTGTCCACACCAGCAGCAGCACGATCAACATTTGCTTCCTGCCCTCTCTGGCTTCCAGCAGCACCACCACGACCAGTATTTGCTTCTTGTCCCCACTGACCTCCACCAGTATTTGCATCTAGTCCCCACGGCCCCACACCGCCTCCGGCTGCAGCACCAGCCATCGGAGCACCAAATCCAGGAGCAGCAGTAGTACCATACACAGCAGTGTATTCAGTGGTTGTGGTGATGTTTGCTCCATACTCAGGCATGTCACCAACACCAGGGGCACTCCCGATGGTTTCATAAGCGTACACGGCTACAGGGTCCGCGGGGGTTCCGGTTCCGAATGCTCCGTCGTTCTTCCTAATACCACGGTCATTGATCTCACTATCGTCGGTTCTAGAAATATGTTGAGGTTCGTCACGATGTTGTTGCTGTTGTGCCATTTTAAAGAAACGAATGTTTATAGATGATGAGGAGATGAGAATGAGAATATGAGATATACAGTTATATATGTTATGGTGTTATGGATATTGATCAAAGGGAAAGAGAGTATATATACATTTGAGTTGTTAGGCGGTGCTGGTGAGGATAGTAGTCCTGCCACCGTTGCTTATACAGCATCTGCCACGTTGATTTCCATGGACTGGACATGTGGTCTCAGAATGATAATAAACTTTAATTAACATCGGTGCGGTGCTTGTGGGAGAAACTACCAGGGCAAAATGTGGAGCGAAAATGTTTAGGGAATTTTTGAGGTGAAATCATATATACAATTGATTTTTTTTGTTGAAGTCAGTTTAATTAGTCAATATATCTTTTCCCATATAATATAAGCTGATGTCACATCACTATTAGTGTTTGAAGTTGAAATCTATGGTGAGTATTTTTTTAAGAAATTTTCCTTACTGAATATGAGTCTTTCATTAAGTTAATAATAACTAAATTATGATCCACGCTATGCCTGAGACTCAAATGTGTTCTTTTAAGTATTAGACATATTAATTTTTTTTATAAAATGTGAAATAAGTATTAATTTTTTTTTATAATTTTCTTATAATTCCTTTTTATTTCTTTCAACATTTATAATAAAGTTTGTTCTTCATTATTTATTGATATTTTATAAAGAATAATTAAATTTATATATTTTAAAATATTTTGTATATTTTAGAATATTTCAAAATATCTATCTTTTATAATGTAATTTTTTAATGTATTTCAAATCAAATTGTCGTTCTTTTGAACAGATTGAAACATTAAACAAAACATTAAACGTCTGTCATTTTTTTTTCATGTTGATTTTTTATTTTAGAATGAAAAGTAATATACTTTAAAATTAAAAGCAAATATAAAATCAAAATATTTTAAAAATATTATAATATAATTAATTTAATATTATAAAAAATATTTATAAAATAAAATATGCTAGAATAGAAGTTGTCGAACATATTTTAAGTGTAATTATAAAATTCAATATTAGTGTATGTAGAACAAAGACAATGGATGAAGAGCGAAGAATAAAAAGTATTTGTTGGCATTGAAAGAGATATATTTCGTTTTAATTTGTTTTTCAAAGAATTTTAAGTTTCTTATATTATAAAAGAATTCAAAAAACCAAATGTGTTTTTTGAGTATGTTTTTTATTATGTTCTTATGAATTGAGTGAATTTAAGAAGACATGAGGGAAATATAAAAAACTAACATGAAAGTATAGAAATTCAAATGTCTAGATCATAGACCTTTATACAATTTGACTTGGGAAGTATTCACACAAATAGAAAAACAACATATACGAAGTATTTTAATTTTCTTGAAAAACTTAGGAACAGAAAGTTTATGGTATAATGTTGAGCAATGCTATATCTACATCAAAATTATGAGACTGTGACTTACACCGTAATTTTCCAAACATCATTTTTAAGTGGCATATATTTCAACTTATATAAAAATAATAAATAAAATACAAAAAGTACTTGTACCGTATATTTATACGGTGTAGTTGTACAAAATCAGTGTAAACATAACCTTTCTCTATAATGTATATGATTTACAAAATACAGAAACAATGTATATGATTTACAAAATACAGAAACATTAAAAATATCATTTGCGAAGAGATAGATGTAACGCCCAGAAATTCAATTATTTGCTTAATCTAGATGTTCGGAGTGTTTAGTGAAGTTTTCGTATTTTGAGACGATTTCGTTGTGTTTTAATAAAATAAGTTATTCTGTTTTTCAAAGGTGCTATGTATCCGCTAAATGCGATGATGTGATTTATTGTTAAATGAATATGTGACGCCTCATTTGTTTGTCGAGAAATTTTGAAACTCTGATTCTTGAATATTTGCCGGGTAGAAATGGGGTGTTACAATAGACGTTATAAAAAAATTCAAGTAACGATCTCTCTCTAGAAACGCTCTGACTTCTCTCTAGGAGAGAGTTAGGGCACATCGTTCACTTTCTTCCATGGTCGAAGGTATATCGGCTCAGAGTAATGAAGGATGGATGAAGGTCTATCACAAACGCAGCGGAGGAGGGAAGAGTTTGGGTTGGGATGTGTTTCCATGGGGAGGGAGAAATACAAACTCGCGCGATTGGGGGTCGAGGAAGGCGGAGGAAGTGATCTCTTTTTACGTTTCGGAATTCCCGGATTCTCAATCAGCTAAGAACCTGTTTGATTTGTTTGGTTGCGCGGGGAATGTGGTGGAGGTTGCTGTGTCTCCGAGGAGGAATAATATTGGGAAACGATTCGCCTTCGCTCGTTTCAAGGATGTCGAGGATGGGAGGATGATGGCGGTAAGGCTCGATAACATTCAGATAGCTGGCAAGAAGATTCATGTGAATCTTCCTCGGTATGTGAGGGGTTCGAAGGAGAAGGAGGTTAGGTCAGGGAGCGGTTTCGTCCATGAACAGGCAAAGGGGCAAATCAGAAATAATGTGTTTGCAAGAAGGGATACTAGGACATTTGCAAAGGTTGTTGTGGGTGTTGCTGAGTCTTCAGGAAAGAAGGAAGGCATCGTTCCAAGCCTCACTTTTATCTCAAGTGAGGAACACAGAAAGAGGTTTCAGAAGGCTTTTGTGGCCAAAGCGTTGATTCCCGGAGCAGCGTATAACATTCAGATGCACATGGAGATGGAGGGCATCTATGCAATCAAGGTTAGTCCTCTCGGGGGTAATTTATGTTTGCTGGAAGAATTGGAGGCAGGATATATAGAGGATTTCTTGGGGCATAAGGACAATTGGTGGAATACGTGGTGGATGATTACAGAGAGGTGTGGTTGAGGATTTACGGTATTCCGGCTTTAGCTTGGCACTCGGATTTCTTTGTTAAATTGGCAGAGGTGTGGGGAATCTTTATTTGCATAGACGAGAAAACCGCTGAAGGCAAAGTTATGGACGTCGCGCGCGTGATGCTGAGAGTTCCTCTTACGCAAATTCCGGACTTCTTGTCGGTTAGCATTGACGGTGTTCTCTTCAAACTCACAGTGAGAGAGGATGCTATGGGAACAATTCGGTCCAATCCAGGTATTCCGACAACTCTTTTCTCTGTTTCTGAATCATCGGAATCCGATGACTTTGTCTGCGATAATAATTTTGATGCCGGCGACGACCTTAATTCCTTGGGATCCGAGGATAGTATTCAATTGTTCTCGACTGGCTCGAAGGAGGTTAACAGGTTTGGCGGCGGCAGAAAGGATGAGGAGGAAGGCGGAAACACGGTGTTGTCTATGCCTCTTGCGGTTTGGATTAGAAAAGAGAAGCGGTACACCCAGTTAGTGGATAATGATGAGGAAGTGGCGGTGGGCCTCTCTGTGAATTCTGGGAGTTGTGGGTATTCGGTTTCATGCTGCAAAGAAAGTAATATGGAGGATCACATTTCCAAAGTGGGACAGCATATGGTAGTGGATAAGGGAACAAGTCTTGGTGTGGCTTTGAGGGTTCACGTGGGAGAGGAGGCAGAGGGGGATAGTAAATAATGTGAGCAAGGCAGTTTTGATTGTGAGGTGGCAAAAATTAGGGAGAATGGTGGGGAGGGCAGTAGGGAGGTGATTAAACAGGGGGTTGATGTTTCGGACCAGAGCTTCGTTAAATCGGTGGAGGGATGTTCTGTAACTCTCAAGGAGGATGATTTGTCACATAGAGGCGTTAAAAAGATAAGGTGGAAGAGTATTAATGGGGTGGGAGGTGCAGGTAATGTGTTTAAGGGGAAAAATGTAATAAGGTGTAAAAAGGGAAAGAGTTATACTCTTGGTAGTAAGCGGGACAAAACTTCGACGGCAATCCTTGCTAATAAAAAAGGATCGCTTTGGAAGCATGATTTCAAGGAAGTGGATGATAATGAAAGTGGGAGAATGTCGGTGTGTTATGGAAATTAAAAGGAGGAGTCCGATATCCGAAGAAACAATGGAAGACAATGAGATTTCTTGGAAAATGATGTTCCGGGAAAACTTCGGTCGGCTATTGTAGCTTTAGGGGTGGTGGATGCGGAAGGAAGAGACAAGCTTATTGGTAGAATAGAGAACTTGGAAAAAGAAGGAGGGATAGGTGGAAGGGTTAGGAAGGAGATAAAATCGGTGTCTCAATGATACTAGGATCTTTGAACATTAGAGGGGGAGTGAATGCACTCAAAAGGAGAAGAATCTCTTCTTTGATTAATAAAGGAAAAGCGGATATTTTTTTGGTTCAAGAAACGAAGGTCACTAGTATGAATGATGATATAGCGCATAGTTTTTGGAGATGTCCGAATTTGGGTTACTCTTATGTTAATTCGATGGGAAGATCGGGGGGATTGCTCACTTTGTGGAATAAGGATAATGTGGAAGTGGTGAATAGCTTCAAAAGAGAAGGTTTTTTGGGGGTTAAAGTGCGGTGGAAGAATCATTTATATTTTGTGGTTAATATTTACTCCTCTTGTGATTTGGGAAAAAAGAAAACTTTGTGGAACGAATTACTTGTCACGATGGAAAGATTCAAAGACGGTGAATGGGTTATGGGTGGAGATTTCAACGCCATAAAAAATGTAAGAGAAAGAAAAGGGAGGGCGGTTATGTATAACAATAGGGAGGCGGTTTTATTTGCGGATTTCATTAACAAATCTTCTTTGGTTGACATTCCTTGCAAAGGGAAGAAATTTTCTTGGTTTAGTGGAGATGGCAAGTCAAGAAGTAGGATAGACCGTTTTCTTTTATCTATCAATGTAGTTAACAAGTGGGAGATAATCGGTCAATTTATTGGAGATCGGGATATTTCGGATCATTGTCCTATTTGGTTGTTGTCGGATAAATCTAATTGGGGTCCTAAACCGTTTAGATTTAACAATGAGTGGTTCTCTAGCGAGTCTTTTATTCCGTTCGTGGAGAAAGAATGGAAAAGTTTGAAGGTTGGAGGTAGAGGTGATTTTGTGTTAAAAGAAAAGCTTAAACTTTTTAAAGAGAGGCTCAAATGGTGGAATAAGGGGGTATTCGGGAAATTTGATTTGGAGATGGAGGAAGTGGTTAGGGATATTAACTTGGCTGATGAGAAATTGGAGTCAGAAGATGACGCTTTTTTCAATGAGAATCTAGAAAAGAGAAGGGAAGCGTGTTGTAGATTTTGGAAGAACTTGAGCATTATAGAGAATATGCTTCTCCAAAAATCTAAGTTAAAGTGGATTCAAGAGGGAGACTCGAATAGTGGATTTTTTCATAAGGTGATGAAGGAAAGAAGAAGACGTAATCATATTGGGCCAATTTTATCATCGAACGGAATGGTTGAAACGATGGAAGAGGTGAAAGAAGCGGTTTTCAATCATTTTGGGAATAAATTTATTGAATTGGAAAAGGTTAGACCGATGTTAGACGGTGTTTCTTTTAATGCCATTGGTGAAGAGGAAGCGGCGGGGCTTGAAAAACCGTTTCTTGAAAGAGAGATTAAAGAGGCAATATGGGATTGTGGTGGAGATAAAAGTCCGGGGCCGGATGGGTATTCTTTTCTCTTTTTAAAGAGATGTTGGCACGTAATTAAACAAGACTTTATTAATTACTTCAACCACTTTTTTGAGGGAAGTTCTATTTCTAAGGCGGTTTGCTCCTCCTTTTTGACTTTGATTCCCAAGTCTTAAAATCCCTTGAGTTTGGATGATTATAGGCCGATTTGTTTAGTAGGGTGTATGTACAAAGCGGTGACTAAACTTTTGGCGGGGAGATTGAAAGGAGTGCTCAATACTATCATTTCGCCTTGTCAAAATGCTTTTGTTCCCGGGAGACAATTATTGGATGGTGTGCTTGTGGCTAATGAGGTGGTTGACTACGCTAGAAAATAAGGGAAAAGTTGTATTCTTTTTAAAGTTGACTTTGAGAAAGCTTATGATAATGTGAGTTGGAGTTTCATTAGGTACATGCTTAATAGGATGGGGTTTGGAGCGAAATGGATGAAATGGATGGAATTAATGGTGTTCAATAGTAGTATGTCGGTGCTTTTCAATGGAAGTCCTATAAAAGAGTTTCTTGTTAAAAGAGGATTGAGACAAGGAGATCCTCATTCTCCTCTTTTTTTTTGTGATAGCGGCGGAAGGGCTTACGGGTCTTATTAGAAAATCAATTGAAGTGGGGGAATTTCAAAGTTTTGACATTAAGGGTTCTTGTAAAGTGGACATTCTCCAATTTGCGGATGACACTTTAATTGCGGGTGAAGGCAATTGGAAACAAGTTCGGGCGATTAAAGCGGTGCTTCGGGCCTTTGAAATAGTGTCCGGTCTTGGTATTAACTTTCACAAAAGTAAGTTGATTGGGATTAATACTAACAATTATTTCTTGGATGCGGCTTCTCTCTTTCTTTCTTGCAAAAAGGAAGAGAGCAATTTGTATTTTCTTGGTATTCCGATAGGTTTCAATCCAAGGAAGGAGGCTTCATGGTACCCGTTAATTTCAAAGATGAAGAATCGTTTGGAAGGATGGAAGAATCGGTTTTTGAATTTGGGAGGAAGAATTACTCTTTTGAAGTCTGTGCTTAGTTCTTTAGCCATTACACTTCAAAATGCCGAGAAGCGTGGTCAAGAAGATGACTTCTATTCAAAATAAGTTTCTATGGGAGGGTGTGGAGAAGAAAAGAAGAATTCATTGGGTTAAATGGGATGATGTTACTTTACCGTTTGAGAAAGGAGGTCTAGGTGTGAAGAATATTTCTTTTTTTAATCTAGCTCTCCTTAACAAATGGAGATGGAGGATCCTAGAAGGGCACAATTCCTTATGGTACAATATATTGAAGTCTCGTTATGGGGATCTTTCGTCGGCTATTTTGAATGCCGGTAAGGAGTTAAAAGTCTCTCCCCCTTGTTCCGTTTGGTGGAAAGATATTTTAAAGTTAGGCTCTTTTTCTTCTAATTCATCTTCTTCTTCTTTTTCTTATTATTTTGATCCCATAAAAGCTCCTTCTAAGTTCACCGTTCATAATGGCTATAATACTCTGTTTCGGGAATCCTCGTGGTTGGAGGATATTCCTTTGAAAGATGTTTTTTCGGATTTATTTGATGCTTCTTTGTTGAAGGGTGTATCGGTGGCGGGGATGGGAGGTTGGAGGGATGATAGGTGGCGTTGGGGAGATTTAGGCTTGAAAGAGGATGGGTTGAGGGAAAATGGCTTCGGTAATTTTTTGGAAGACTTGAAGGAACGGTTGGAGGTTTTTGAGGGGTGGAAGGAAGGGAAGGATTTGGTTACTTGGAAGGGAAATGCGGATTCTACTTTTTCGGTGTCTTCTTGTTATAATTATTATAATCACATTAGAATTCCTTTCGGACCTCCAAACAAGAATGACGTAGCGTTTGGCTTTCTTTGGAAATTGGATGTTCCGCTCAAAATAAAGGCGTTTGGATGGAGACTTTTTCGGAATAGGCTTCCCACAAAAGAGCTTTTGTTGAGAAGAGGTATTACTTTATCTATTGAAGATTTAAATTGTTTTATGTGTGGGAATGGTGTGGAGAACATGAAGCATTTATTTTTTAGTTGCGCGGTGGTGGGGAAGGTTTGGAGGGGGATTTCTTTGTGGGTTGACAAAGGGGACATCGGTGAGGAAGACGGGATGGGAAATTTTTTGAATTGGCACCGGTATTTCCGTTTAAAAGGGGTGAAAGATAGGAAGTTAGGGGTGGTGTGGCTCGCCATTACTTGGACCATTTGGTTGCTAAGGAATGGAGTGAGCTTCCGGAAGGACAAGTGGAGCGTTGATGACACCGTGTGGAATATTAAGATGCTCGTTTGGAAGTGGACTTTTTGTGGGAAAATTACTCATTCCAAATGTTCTTTTTACGAGTTTTCTAAAGACCCGTTGTTTTTCCTCTCGTAATTTTATTTGGTTTGTAATTTTCTTTTTGTTGGGTTTTTCCCGTGTCCCCTTGTAAACGATTCGGAGAACTCTTTGTTCTCTATTCAATATATCTTGCTTATTGAAAAAAAAAAACATTTTAACTCCAATATACTTACGATAACACTATCAAAATACAACTTAAAGTAATTTTTTTAAGACTTTCTACATTACCTCATCACCACTTATTGGTTTTCAATTGGTTTTCATTTAGTTTGCTTTCCATGTGAAGGATACTTCATGTGGTTGACAAGGATGTGCTAATGAATAGTTGAAAATTCATCACTTGAATAGAGTTTTATATAACATATAAACGACAACGAATAATTTATAATTTATAATGAGTGTCCTTATTTCAATGTAGTTATGGAATTGGAGGAAGCAAAATCATATCTTAATTACCATATTTATTACATGAAAGTCAATTGAATGATAACGTTCTAATAATACTTTGTACAACTTCTTCTTCTTTGTATTCCTTCTTCCAATTTTGACCTCTATTTTGTGCTACTTTAATTTAAATTTCTAAATCATATCCTTCTTATTCGACCTCTTTGCTCTCACCGTGTTCTAGTTTAATTTTTTTTAGCTTTTAGAGCAAACGTTCATGTACTTCGTATTAGTTGTGGTGTTCATCAAAGTAATACTTTCATGTTGTTATAGTTGTTCATATCCATTCCAATCTTTATATTTTTTCAAAGTTGATTTTAGTTATCACACAAAATATTGAATTGAGTTTTAAGGTTTGTAATTTTAGTTGAATTGAATTCTTACCCACAAACATTGATTTGAGGATTATGAGGATTAGGTTTGAATTTAAAATTGACGTTGATTTCAATTCTTACCCAAAAACAATAATTTGGGGGTTAAGATTTATGGATTAGATTTGTATTTAAAATTGAAGTTGATTTGAATTCTTACCTAGAAATTATAAAATTGGGGGTTAGGATTTGTATTTTATGAAATTCATAAATTCTAAAATTGATTTGAACTTTTACACGATAAAGGTTTGTATTTTATGAAATTCATAAATTATGAAATTGATTTGATTCGAGTTCTCACCCAGAAATTCGGTAATTGGGGATTATGACTTGTATTTTATGAAACTCATAAATTATAAATTATGTAATTGGGGATTATGGCTTGTATTTTATGAAATTCATAAATTATAAAATTGATTTAAAATCTTACCTAGAAATTATGTAATTTGGGATTAGGGTTTGTATTTAATCAAATTCATAAATTATGAATTTTCATTTGCATTAAATTGAAAGATTGTGAAATAAGCTGCATTCAATAGAATCTTTAGGCTCTATTTAGGAGTTTGGAAGGGAAGGGAAAGGAAGGGAATGGAAGAGAAGGGAAGGAAAAGCTTTATAAAAAGAGAATGATTGAATGGAAAGAATTGAAGAATTTTGGTTGGAAGGGTTTTGCAGAGTTTGCTTTTATTCATAACATCAAAAACCCCTAATTTTGGAGAACTCAAAATTTGTATTGAAGGAGGATTTTGGAGAACTTACATAAATTTTTCAAATATATTTTCTGTTGTTATAGTATTCTGAAAATTAAAGATATAGTAATGATAAACACTCTTTTATTATTCTATAAAAAATCATTTTTCAAAATTTGTCAAATATTTTCTTATATTTTTTTTAAAAATTCACTTTTGGAAGCCTTTCCTTTCCCTCCTCCCCAAACTCCCAAACAAAGCCTTAGGGTTTGATTTGAATTGAGAATTTATATTTTGATGACGTGTTATTTAATTGTTAGCATTTCAATTGAATTGTGAAACTAGATTGTGATATTTTTCAAATTTAGTTTGTGTGCTATTGTGAATTATTTTGATACTTTATTCTTCAATTTTTTTTTTTGCATTTAAGTAATGAATGCAATATCTTCACTCTGATCCCATGTAAGGAAAACTATTGTATAAGGTTCTTATGAGAGAAAGGAAACAAATGAGCTAACGGTTGACGAGTTTAATCTCCAAAAGACACACTGAAGAAGGGGTTGAATGGGTGAACAAATCAAAGTTAATGGGTTGTATTGACAAGACCATATACTTTCTCTATGTCGTATGCAAGAACTTGGCATAAGAAATACATGCCTGTAAATTTGAGATAAGTTCTAGTACATTAATTTTATAGAAAGATATCATATATTATGCTCTGTATTTGAGTTCAATAATGTAAACTTTACAGTTACAAATGAAGGTTGTTTAATGTACCTTAATTAGACAAGTCCAAAAGTTTGATAAATTATGATTTATTCAATGTAATGATAAACAAGTAACTTGTACAGAACGATGTCGTAGATAATGCTCTATGTTTGAGTTCAAATTTACATGCATATTGTATCATGAAAATTGTTGTTCATTTTTAATATCAAATTTTGATTTTCAATATCAAATTGTTAAAGAGCTTAGATTAATACATGAAAAATTTTGTTGATTTCTAAAACAAATTTTGTTAGAATAAATTTTTTCCACTTTATTGCCTAAGGTTGACTTCTACTATTAGATATTAACATAAGTTAGATGAATATGCAGGTGATTAGAGATGGAGTCAACATGTGAAGAAGGAGAATATGAATTCTAAAGTCAGATGTACTTAATTATATTCTAAAGAGGTATGTTAAATCCAGACGTAAAAAAATGTTAAGTGTATTTGGTGTGTATGTTAAATTCAGACAACAAAATGTACTAGTAACCATGAAAATAATTCATAGAGTGAAAGATCACATAATCCAAAATACAAAGAAGTTATCCGCCAAACATGGAACATCAACCAAATTAATACCAAATTATCCAAACTCAAAAAGATTAACACAAATAGAATAGCCAAAATAAAATTCAATTAGAACAAAACCAACATAATGCAAAATTATCCCAAACTTCATACTTTAACCAATGCCTTCCTTCTCTTTTCCTAAACATTCCAACAATATGTAGCCTTTGGCATAACTTCGTTCAACAAAACATTATTAGAAGATTGAAGGAGATAAAGTGAAAGTTTCATCCTTGTGGTACTCACAACCTGCATATAATTATAAATATTTAGGAAAATTAGAAATATAATGAGAGGGGAAATTCTTAAAAGGCAAGGATCACTTAGTTCAACTTACAATTATGTTTTCATAATCATTATTGAATGGACACTCAATCATCCATTTAGCCACCCACACTCCACGATCATTTCTATGACCATAGTAGCTTTTGATCATCCTAGCTTCTGATCATCCTCAAATTCCGAGCCAATACACAGAACCAAACACTTTATCCTTAAACAAAAGTTTAGATAAAACCAATTCTTTCTAGCGCTTGATTTTCAAAAGATAGACATGATACTTTGGCACAAAGACAGTAGCAACACTACCACTACTAGAAAATTCATTTTTAGTGATCGAAAAGTTTTGGTCACTGTAGTGACTGAAATAGCCACCAAAATTTGATATTCATGAGCAAGTTTTAAGAGGTCACTAAAATAAATCAACCACCAATTTAGAGACCAAAATGTTGTGACCGAATTAGCCACCAAAATTTGATATTCATAAGCCAATTTTAAGAGGTCACTAAATCGGCCACGAAATACTATTTTTATATACAATTTAATTTATATATAAAAATTAGAGACCGAAATTTCGGTCACTAATATTTTTTGTTTTTCTAGAATAGCCAAGACCTTCTCCGCTGTTTCTTCCAACTTTATACATCATAGAGGCCAATTTTGTCCTATTAAAGCCATAAATGACAAACTCCTTATAAGCATTTTCATACTTATTAAGAGGTTTGTCAACCATGTCATTTATTAAAGTAATACGATCTCTTTTAGATTCAATACTTTTGTTTTTATTGAAATATGATTCATCTTTCAAGAGATCATAACGCTTTTTCATAATTTCTACATATCTAACTTTAACTCGACACACACCTTTAACATATTTAGCAAGATTAATTAAATCATAATGAGATAAGTTAGAAAATATCTCATTTACTGAGCCATTTACAACCTCATCCTCATGGGTATACAAGTCTTGTTTCTTCCCGCCTCTCAAGATTTCTTTCGACCTCTTTATGACTTTCAGGATACCTTTCTCTCCTTTGAAAACATATCCTTTCTTGTCAAATTCATCCAGAGAAATCAAATTTATCTTAAGATTAGGTACATACTTGGCACCAGTCAATAGTTGTATTAACTCATCACGGAGCTTGAATCTTGCAGATCCAATACCTGCAATCTTGAAGGCTTTGTTGTTTCCTAACAACACTGACCCACCATCTTGATCACATAATTCCTCAAACACGTATTTGTTTGGAGTCATGTGCTAAGTATATCCTTTCCTTACTAGAGTTGCTGCTTGAAACTACAAGAACATCAGATGATTCGAAATCATCTTGCACAATAGTTGTGTAGTCATTATCCTTACCTCCACGATTATTCAAGCGTTCATGACACATCTTTCTTGTATGACTCTCCTTCTTACAATGATAACACCTAATTTCAAGAGCATTGCCATTATTCAACTGTGTTGATCTTTACTCTTCTGCTTCTTCTCAAACATACTATCCTTCTTCTAGAATTTTCCTTTTATAGAAAATCCTTCAGCAACAGATGATGGCTTCTGCTCCTTTCTTTCGTTCAAGTCTTTCGAGTACAAGGATGATTGAACTTCTTCAAAGGTTTGGAACTCCCATCCATACAAGAGAGTTTATTTAAAGTGAGCATGAGAACTGAGTAAAGCACACAACAACAACAACAACAACGTTTGATCTTCATCATTGATGGTAACATCAATATCCAGCTGCTCTGTCAAGACTTTGTCTCACTTATCTTGAATGAATACAGAGCTTGCTTCAGGTAGAGACAATTTATCAAGGATTTGGTCATGTATAATTCATCCAGTTTCAGCCATACACCTGTGACAGTTTTCTTCTTTGAGACCTGTCAGAGAACCTTATCATCAAGGCTCAAAATGATGACACTGCGGGCTTTCTTGATCATTGTCACCTTCTCATTCTCTGCTAGGGAAGCATTCATCTTCTTTGATCCTTTTAACGCTTCTAACAAACCCCATTGAATAAGAAGAGCTTGCATCTTGAAGCTCCATAAATCGAAATCATTCACTCTGGTGAATTTCTCAATCTCATACTTTGTTGATGACATCATGATCCACGCTCACCGCACCAATTTGTTGAAACAAACTATAGCAATAACAGTGTGATTCAGTGAGGAATAAAGAGTTTCATGATTGACAAAAAAATGGTTAGTTAACAAAGGGGAGAGAAGAAGGAAGAAGAAGAAAACAAAAAAATAGGACTGATTAAAACCATTATTCTTAACTTTCTCATTAGGGTTTATGATTACAAATATTATAGAATTAACAATCAACTTCAATCTCTCTCAACAACCTGAGCGATCAGCCTATTTATAGACTACTAGCTATGTATGTTATGTATGATGATAACCCATATACATACATCACATACACAATTAACTTAGACACTAATCTAGCTTAAACAACAAGCTAACTTATACAACTACCTGCTAGAACAAACATCGACTACAACACGCACATCTTAGACTAACAAACACCAACTACAACATGCAATACTAAGTCTAATCATAAAACTATCCTATCAAGACTAAAGTTCAGTCCAATTACCTCAATCTCATTTCAAACCAAATGAAATATGTTTTCAACAAACTATATATTACATAAATCAATTTTTATATAAAATGTGCAAGATAAAAACGATAAGTTAGTAAGGTAAGACAGAAGCTAAAGCAAAACTGCTCCCAAACAACAACACCAAATCTCACATACAAAAGCTAAACCCAAAACCAGCATACCATACAAAGAACCCATCAAGACACTAATAAAACTCACAAATTTATGGTAGCCAAACCATGTCTTCCACCAGAACCGCTCCAAAGGATTGAAAACTCACAATAGAAAACTGCCACAGACACCCAAAATCACAGCCACGCCTAACAACCCGGTACTGCCACTGAGCCACCATCTCAACGCCTCTTTCCTACCGATTTCACCAACACCAACTCTCCCAAATGAAATATAAGTAATGGATTTGAAATACAATTTTTTATTCTTCCAACTATTTAGCCTGTTTCAAAAAGTTCTTGAACCATTGAACAGATTGTTTTGGATATCTCTTCAAGTTATCATTGTAATCAACAAAATACAGACCAAATCTTGCAGTGTATCCAGCTGGCCAATCCCAATTATCCATCAATGACCAAGCAAAATATCCTTTCACATTGCAACCATCATCTCTGCAATTACCCAAATCAATACTTCATTAATTAACTTGTTAACTTCATAATTTGACCATGGAGATAATTAACTTATTACATACTTAATAGCTTTTTGTAGATAAGATAAATAGGCTTTGAAGTATCGAACCCGTTTCTCATCCTTCAAAGCTTCCTCCATGGAAATAACTCAACTATTTGGATCATCCATCCCTGTGAAATTATTGCAGACTTCTATTTATAAATGCAAGATGGAAGATCGAGATATCATGAGAGTTTGAAGATTACCATTTTCGGTGATAAAGACAGGAGGGTTCCTATACTTTTGTTTGATGTAGTTCATTAAGGTTCTCAAACTTTGTGGCACAATATATAACCATATAGAATTTGCCTGCAATTCAGAATTTATATATATTAATGAAACTACGCCATTACCGCGATATGTGGTTAATATAAGGATAGTTGATTATAATTGAATATGATAACAATAAATTACATTACATTTTGATGTATAACTTACTCTTTCTACAAAAATGTTAGTGCCATTGAATGCTGAAAATGAAAGAAAAGGAAATAATCACTTAGTGGCAATGCAAAACCAAAAAATTATAAAGCATTTTGATAATGTTTGGTATGAAACTTACGAAGTGAAATGGTACCGGAGTCTGCAATAGCATCATTGAGCAAAATTCCGATTACATTAGCGGAATCTTTTCTTGTATAAAATGTGGTGTAATGATTGATTCCAACAAAATCTAATGAACCCTTAACAAGAGCAGCCTCAGATGGAGAAAACTTCGGCAGCCTGTTTCCAACTTGGCTTCTCATTGAACTCGGATAATCTCCAAACATCAAAGGATCAAGAAACCTACCATTAACACATTTAACAATTAGTAATTAAGATTGAGTTATTATCACTTTCTTAAGCCTTAATTTCAAATGTAAGCAAAAGGTAATTAGTTTTCATATCAATGATTTTCAATCTATTATGTAGTATGTGAATGATAACTTACCAGCCTAGCTGAAAATCTTGAGCTCTCTGAGCTGCTTCAATGTCTTCTTGAGTGTTTGTGGCAGGCTCAAACCAAATTACATCAAAAGCTATTCCAAGTGATCCACCCTGTATATTCTGTTGAATAGCCGAGTTATTAGTAGTAGTTTATATCCAAAACAATTTTCGATGGATTTCAACTTGAATTTTCACAAGGTTCTTCCAAGCTGCCGATAACTTTACCTTATACTTTTTCCTGTAAATATCAGCTACTGATGCATGAGAAAGTAGGACATTATGAGCAACAATGTAAGGTTCAGTCGCAGAGTTCCCTGCTCTACAAAACAGGTGAAGGAGAATAGAGCATCGTCCGGGCGCTTATAAACCGACATCATATCCTTGTATAGAAAATGTATGTGGCTCATTGAATGTAATCCAGTGCTTCACCCTATCCCCAAATTCCTGAAAACACGTCTCAGCAAAAGTTGCAAAGTCCTTTCTGTAATGCATATAAATCATACAAGTGTTGTTTTCAATTTCATGTCCAGAATCATAAGAATAGTTTCAAATCGTGTTTAAAGTAATTTGTAACATTCTATACATGATCTCAGTGCTGAGCCATCCCTTATACTTGTCTTCTAAGGCTTGAGGTAAGTCCCAGTGATAGAGTGTCACGTAAGGTTCGATTCCTACAAATGTAATGGATGATCAAGCAAACAAAAGCATGCATAACTACTAACTAAAACTATAAACAGATTTGATGAGATGAAACGATTATGGAGGGATAATAACGAGAGAGCTACCTTTTGCCAGTGATGCGTTGATGACGTTATTATAATGATCAATTCCTGCTTGATTGATCGTTCCAGATCCATCTAACACATGAAATGTTTATGGTTTCAGATAACCTTTCAAAGTAGCTAGAATCAATAAAAAAACTTAAAGATGAAAATTGTTCTGGGGCCTGTCAAAGGCCCCGCGTGACAAGGAGGCTCAGTCATCAGTCCAAAATCATAAGGTGTTGAAGGTACAATATACCCACGAATTTGAGACTCGTACTCGGTCCACTGTCCACGCCACATACGGTTTCATCGTTAGATATTAACTAACCGTTTATAGCATGAGACATCTCTAATCGTCCATCATATATAGGGTATCCCTAACAAAACAACAATAATAAAATTTTTCAAAGTATGAAAGTTGCTTACTAGGAAAAATCCGAGGCCAAGAAATGGAAAATCTATAGGCATCCATTCCCATATCCTTGATGAGTTGTATGTCTTCCTGGATAAAAAAAAAAAAAGTTTATCCAAATAAGGCCTAAGATGCTAAGTAATTAAACTAACAAGAGTTTCTAGTGAACTATGATCAAGTCTGATTTACTGGTATCGGTGGTATGTTCAATTTTATGGATTTATTTTAATTAATTATTAAATAAAATATAATTATAATATCAATTATTATTTTATTAGATAAAATGAATAATATATTGGGCTTAATTGTTGAATGACCCGTGATGGGTTGGGCCATTTTTTTGTTTAGCCTGCTGAGAGGTCCCTTCCCTCATCTGGTGGTTATATATTCTGACTATCCCATTAGGTCAGATATCAAGCCGTCGTACCATCAGAAAGAGGGCACTAGATTCTCAGTTTATTTTTCTACTAGTGCAAATGGATTCAACCTTAACATGTACATGTTTATAGCAATATTCATATAATGATATGCCTTACAATTATATCTATGATTTTGATTATATTATTAATATTTAACAATTGGTATTAGAGTCTCGTAGATATATTGTATGGCTATTTGTTGTAATGATGTATTTGATTATGAAAATTTATGTATGTGTCATATCGATAAGTGTGTTATATGCCTGTGTGGATAGATAAGTGTGTTATATGCCGATCGATAAATGAGTATTGACAAAAAAAAACAAAAAAAAACAAAAAAAAAAAACACAAATTTTATTTTTTTATTTTCTTCATAAAACCCTTAAAATCAAATTGATTATTTTAGAAACCATTTTAGAATTATTATTTTTTTTTTTGAACGGTTGGAATCAATACGATTGTGCGAACAACATATAAAAGATGAAAGTTTTTCAGTTAGTTTTCATTGAGCAATCCCATTTCGTTTTTTGTTTAAGAACTTTAAACTATCGATTTGCAATTTTCGGTCGCCGATTCGTGAAACTAATATGTGGGATCACTGTAACTTTGAAAACCGATTAAAATAAATATAAATTTTGTTGTCTTGCGTTAAGAATTGATCGAAAATGAACCGGATCTAAAACCGGGTAGTATGACCCGTTTTACTGTAAATCGGGTGAAGAAGAAGCACTTCAACTCAATTAACTTTATTTAGCCATTTGTTTTATTAGTCTGATGCTTCCCTTATTCAATATGCACACATAATTATTGTTATAACTAATTTTCATATGCCGGAGATAATTGCTATTACGTAGCAATATTTTAGAAAATTATATTGTTTTATTTTGAGACATGTAATATCATTCTATATAATTAATAATTATTATGCATAGTGAAAATTTGGCATAGTCTCTTAAACATAAATATTGTTGATTTATATAATTATAATCTTGCCCACGTGTTGATTACATAATAATTAATTTAGTGACAATAATAATTATTTATATTAATAATAATAATTATATCCTATCGGTATATTATTAATATTAATTTAAAGTAAATAAAATTTATTAGTAATTATGATCTGTATTATATTAATAATAATTATATCCTATCGGTATATTATTATTAGTGTAATTTTGTTATGGTACAAAATATCGTTGACAATTTATGCTTATTTTATCATGTTTAGATATCCTATCGATATTAAAATTTTGATAATATAAGTTTTTATTTATTATTGTATTTCTGATATAAGATCATAATGAGCTAGAGTTTTATTAAGGAAATATTTGGCTGGTATATGTGGAATCATTTTCTATATTACATAATTGTTCACTTAATGATTCCTTATTTGACCTTAACAGCCTCCTTTCCTAACTCTGTCAAAACTCTGAATGGGACCAATTATGAGGACTGGAAAGAGTCTCTCGACCTTTATCTTGCTATAGCCAATCTTGACTTGGCTCTAAGAACTGAAAAACCTGGCGCTATTACTGATGAGTCTACTGAAGCTCAGAGGACTTTTTATGAAAAATGGGAGCACTCTAATAGAGTGTGCCTTAAGGTAATATCTTACACTATGGAAAAATCTATAAGATAAAGCATACCAGAAAGTGAGAGTGCAAAAGATTACTTAAAGTCTGTTGGTGAGAAGTTCACTCGTTTTGATAAGGCTAAGAAGTGTGAGTATCTCTCTTTGTTTGACAAAACTAAGTATGATGGTGTTAGTGGTGTGCGTGAGCATATTATGAAGTTGATTCACTATTATAATAAGCTGAAAACTCTCAAAGTTGAAATTGGTGAAAGTACTCTAATCTGGAGGGTTCTTGAGTCTCTACCTCCCCAATTTGATGTTATGAGGACCTCATATAATACTCAGAAAGTTGAATGGACAGTGGATGAGATGATAGCCATTGTAACTCAAGAGGAAGATTCTATGAAAAATGCAAAAGCTCAAAGTGTTCAGTTTATCGCTTCTACCTCAGGAACAAAGGATTTCAAGAAAAATTTCCGCAAGGGAAAACATCACTTTGATGATAAGAAAGTAAAAAGGACAACACAACATTTGGAGCCTAGAGATAAGTCTTTTAAGAGGAAATTCTTTAAGGGAGAATGCAAGTACTGCAAGAAGTATGGACATAAGGCTGATGATTGTTTTATCTTGAAGAAGAAACTTGAAAAGCAAGGTACACTCCTAGCTCTAGCTTGTTTTGAGTAAAATATAGTAGATGTTCCTTCCAACACTTGGTGGTTGGACTCAGGTGCCACTATTCATGTCGTGAATTCTCTGCAGGGGTTCAAAAGCCTGAGGAAACCAAGTGATGTTGAGGCGAAGGTCATTGTGGGAGACGGAGCTAGAGTACCAGTGATGGAGATAGGAGTTGTTTCTTTGTTTTTACCTTCAGGACACATTTTGATTTTAAATGATGCAGTTTATGTACCTTCAATGAGAAGGAATTTGATTTCTATTTCAGCTTTGGATAAATGTGGCTACTCTTTTGTTTTTGGTAATGGAAAACTTGATGTTTGTTTTAATTCCACTGTTGTTGGTTCTGGGAATTTGTGTGATGGTTTGTATATGCTAAATGTGAATGAGATGTCTGTTAATTCTGTTGTTGGGACTAAGCGCAATAGGAAGGATGAGTGTTCTTCGATGCTATGGCATAGACGGTTAGGGCACATTTCTAGGCCTCGTATTGAAAGATTAATTAAGGAGGGTATTCTTCCTAATCTTGACTTCGCTGATTTTGACACTTGCGTTGATTGTCTCAAAGGAAAGTTCACTGCCAAAAGGAGGAATACAAAAGCGAATAGATGTGAAGATGTGTTGCAATTGATTCACACAGACATGTGTGGACCTATTACACCCAATGCTATGGGTGGATATAAGTACTTTATCACTTCCATAGATGACTTCTCCAGATTTGGATGGATAGAACTTCTCCAAGACAAGTCTAGTTCTTTGGATGCCTTCAAATCTTTTAAGTCTGCCATTGAATTGAAATCAGGAAAGAAGGTTAAATGTGTGAGATCTGATAGAGGAGGAGAATATTATGGTAGATATGATGAGACTGGAAGAAATCCTGGACCGTTTGCTAGATTCCTAGATGAATGTGGGATTGAGGCTCAATACACTATGCCAGGAACTCCTCAGCAGAACGGAGTTGCAGAGAGGCGTAATCGAACACTTATGGACATGGTGAGATGCATGATGAGCCATTCTTCATTGCCTGATTTTCTTTGGGGTGATGCTTTGAAGACTGCTGTCTACATTCTTAATCAGGTGCCTAGTAAATCAGTGTTGAAGACTCCTTATGAACTATTAACAGGTAGAAAGCCAAGTTTGAGACATTTTCATGTTTGGGGTTGTAAGGCTGAAGTCAAACATTATAACCCTCAACAGAAGAAACTTGATATGAAGACTATTAGTGGTTTCTTCATCGGATACACTATTGGGTCTAGAGGTTGCAGATTTTATTGTCCTTCTCATTCTACGCGAGTCATTGAATCTGATAGAGCGATTTTCTTTGAGGATGATTTGGATAGTGGAGTCTCTACGCCACGACCAGTTACCCTTGAAGAAGATCGTACTTTTCTTCCTATACCAATTTTTACTTTTCCTAATGAGGTTGTGATTCCGGCTATTCAAAATAATGATCAAGTTGTGACACCACATGCAGATGAACATGAACAAGCTGATATTCTAGAGCCTGTAGTTGTTGCTGAACCAAATAACAATGTTGAAGTAGTTTAATTGAGACGATCTCAAAGAGCTCGCAAGCCTTCAATATCAAATGACTTTGTTGTGTATCTCCAAGAGCATGAGTTTGATATTCATGATGATGATGATCCTACCACCTTTAATGAAGCAATTTCTTGTTCTCATGCTTCTGATTGGCTGAATGCTATGCATGATGAATTAAATTCTATGTCTCATAATGGTGTTTGGGATCTCACAGAGTTACCAGCTGATTCCAAGGCTATTGGATGCAAATGGGTTTTCAAAACTAAACGTAATCCAGATGGTAAGATTGATAGATACAAAGCCAGACTGGTGGCAAAGGGTTATAGTCAAAGAGAAGGGATTGATTACAAAGAGACTTTCTCACCTGTCTCTACCAAAGACGCCTTTCGAGTTGTTATGGCTTTGGTTGCACAATTTAATTTGGAACTTCACCAGATGGATGTGAAGACAGCCTTTTTGAATGGAGAACTTGTTGAAGATGTTTACATGATTCAGCCTGAAGGTTTTATTGAAGCAGGAAAAGAGAAGTTAGTACGTAAACTGAAGAAATCCATCTATGGATTAAAACAAGCATCTAGACAATGGTATTTAAAGTTTGATCAAGTTGTCACTTCTTTTGGTTTCAATGAAAATGCTTCAGATCAGTGCATTTATTTAAAGATCAGTGGGAGAGATTTTATAATCTTAGTCTTGTATGTCGACGATATCCTTCTTGCTAGCAGTAGTGTTAGTCTTTTGAATGAGACAAGAATGATGTTAAGTAACCACTTTGATATGAAGGACCTAGGTGATGCTTCTGTTGTTTTAGGCATCCAAATTTTTCGCGATAGGTCACGTGGTATTCTTGGTTTGTCTCAAAAAGGATATATTGAAATGATCCTTAAGCGATTTAATATGCAATCTTGCTCTCCGTGCACTGTGCCTGTCCAAAAGGGTGATAAGCTCTCTAAATCTGAATGTCCTCAAAATGATAAAGAAACTTCTGAAATGGAAAGGGTCCCATATTCTTCCGCTGTTGGCAGTTTGATGTATGCTCAAGTTTGTACTCGTCCCGATATTGCATATGCAGTTAATGTTTTAGGGAGATACTTGAGTAACCCAGGTTTGGGTCATTGGAAAGCCGTTAAAAAGGTCATGCGATATTTGCAGGGAACCAAAGATTACATGTTGACCTATAAGAAGTCTGATCAACTTCAGGTCATTGGTTATTCTGATTCTGATTTTGCGGGTTGCCCTAACGACCGAAAGTCTACCTCCGGCTTGATTTTTATGATGGCAGGAGGAGCTATTTCGTGGAAGAGTGTTAAACAGACTCTTATAGCTACCTCAACCATGGAGGCAGAATATGTAGCTTGCTATGAAGCTACTTGTCAAGCTATGTGGCTGAAGAACTTAATCTCTCGCTTCAAAGTTGTTGAAAGCATATCTAGGCCACTTGTGATATATTGTGACAATTCTGCTGCTGTACATTTCTCTCAGAACACTAAGAGTTCTTCCCGCTCAAAGCATTTTGATATTAAGTATCTATTTGTCAGAGAGAAAATTCTTGAATTTCAGACTCGAATTGAGCATCTTGCCACAGAGAACATGCTGGCAGATCCACTGACCAAAGGCTTAACTGTTGGAGTTTTTCAAAGGCATGCAACCAACATGGGTGTAGTTAAGTCATTTGATATTTTGGATTAGTGGGAGTCTGATTGTTATATTTAAATTATTGTAATGAGATATGTATAAGATGACGTCAATTTAATAATCATATCTCTTATAGCATTTCAGATGCTTGGACCATTATTGGATTACAAACTTAATTATATTATGTTAATCCATATTCATTATTGTTATGTGGGATGTGAGTATTTGACATGCATGATTTTTTTCCCTATCGGATACAATATCTATATTGTTGAATTGTGTTTTCTCACACTGTTTTGATGATAAATTGATAATTATTATATTTTAGTAATTAATTAAAGTCATCCAAGTGGGAGAATGTTAAATTTTATGGATTTACTTTAATTAATTATTAAATAAAATATAATTATAATATCAATTATTATTTTATTAGATAAAATGAATAATATATTGGGCTTAATTGTTGAATGACCCGTGATGGGTTGGGCCATTTTTTTGTTTAGCCTGCTGAGAGGTCCCTTCCCTCACCTGGTGGTTATATATTCTGACTATCCCATTAGGTCAGATATCAAGCCGTCGTACCATCAGAAAGAGGGCAGTAGATTCTCAGTTTATTTTTCTACTAGTGCAAATGGATTCAACCTTAACAGGTACATGTTTATAGCAATATTCATATAATGATATGCCTTACAATTATATCTATGATTTTGATTATATTATTAATATTTAACATGGTAGTGATCCACTGCAACATCAGCATTGCTGAAATCACCTTGCCTATAACAAATGTGAGGTGATAATGATCAACGACCATTTAAGCATCTCGTCTATTTTTGTATAAACTTTATCATATACCATACAATTTATTTATGTAAGCGATTCAAAAAAGTATGCAAGAAATGTTACCAGAAGTATGAGAAAAGGTATCCCACACAGATGGACCCCTTCCATCTTCTTTCATAGCACCTTCACACTAAACAGTACACACAACACAAGTTTATTTCTTAGCAGTTAATTAGTTAATCGGAAATTGAGAAGTGAAAGTAACCTGAAAAGCTGAAGAGGCAGTGCCAAATACAAAGCCATTTGGAAAATCTGCTCTACTAATATCCGCCGATAAACATAAATGAATATGTAATAATATTTTTATGATCACTGATAATACTGGAACGACAATGCTTCTAAAGGCCATCAAATTTAGTTAGGAGAATGGTGAGTGAAATGGGAAAATATGAGCATAGTATATATAGGAACTGTTGTGAAAAACGATGTCAAGAACAAAGTATAATAGGTAATTAGGGAAGATAAGAAGAACACAAGAATTGATTATAACTGCTATTCTTTTACTTTCTCTTAAAACAAGATTACAAGTTTACAAGAATAACAAATAACCTCTCTCACCCTAAATTAGGATTTGCAGCTTAGCAATGATGAGAGACTAATGTGCTATTTATAATAAAACCTAACATACTAACTAATGGGCTTTTTCAGCAAGGCCCATTACACAAACCAACTTAATAAACAAGCTAACTTAACAAATTAGAGTTTAAACACTAAAACCTAATTTAACATGCTAACAACCCTAGCATCTCTGACATCTGCATAGACCCATCTTCGACTACAGCATGCACACTTCGACACCAGCATGTGAACAACCTTCGACTTCATGCTTAACTCTGTCGAACTGTCGAACCAAGAAGCTACCGTTCGATCATACTAGAGTTCGATCCAATATCTCACAAATCTCCACCTTGGATCTAACTCTACTACATCAAGGGAACAAACTAGCTTTCTTCATGCATCTTTATCAACTGCATACAGTGGGAAAACTTGCAACCCGGCAATGTCTTGGTGATCATATCAGCAGCATTGTCTTCAGTCGAAACCTTCAGCACTTGGACTTCTCCACGCTCGATTACTCCTCTGACGAAATGCATCCTTATATCAATGTGCTTAGTTCGCTCATGATAGGCTGAATTCTTTGACAGGTGTATTGCACTTTGACTATCACATTTAACAGTGATACCTTGACCTTGAAGTTTCAGCTCCTTCGCAAAACCTTTAAGCCACAATGCTTCTTTCACAGCTTCAGTTAGGGCAATATACTCCGCTTCAGTGGTTGATAGAGCAACAACCTTCTGAAGTGTTGCTTTCCAACTAATTGCAGTGCCAAACATAGTGAAAACATATCCAGAAATAGATTTTCTAGAATCCATACAACTTACATAATTAGAGTCGACATATCCTTCTATTACTGCTTTACTATCTTCACCCAAGGCTCCACCATAAATTAGGACTCTGTTCAGAGACCCATTTATGTACCTTAAAATCCACTTCAATGCTTGCCAGTGAGCCTTTCCAGGATTCGCCATGTACCTGCTTACAAGACTTACTGCATATGCTATGCCGGGTCTAGTACATACCATAGCATACATCAAAGAACCAACTATATTAGCATATGAGATGCTATTCATATAGGCCCTTTCGACATCAGTACTGGGACACTGATCAATACTCAGCTTGAATTGAGGGTTTGTTGGAGTCACAACTGGCTTCGAATTCGACATACCAAACTTTTCGAGAATCTTCCGTAGATATGCCTCTTGAGATAAGCATAACTTCAGCTTCTTTCTATCTCTTCGAATGTCAATTCCAAGAATCCTGGAAGCAGCTCCCAGATCCTTCATATCAAACTCCTTATTGAGTTCAGCCTTCACCCTCGTCACATCTTCAACATTGTTGCTTGCTATGAGAATATCATCCACATAAAGCAACAAAATAACAAATGAATTACCAGGTCGAAATCTGAAGTAAACGCAGTGGTCGAACTGACTTCTAATGAAACTTATGCGTGCCATGAACTTATCGAATCTCCTATTCCACTGCCGAGGAGATTGTTTCAGCCCATACAAAGATCTCTTTAACTTGCACACACACTCTTCCTTCCCCTTTTCGACATACCCTTCAGGTTGCCTCATCAGGATCGTTTCATCTAGATCACCATACAAGAACGCAGTCTTCACATCCATCTGTTCCAGTTCAAGATCGAACTGTGCCACCATGGCAAGCAACATTCGAATGGACCTATGCTTCACAACAGGAGAAAACACGTCATTGAAGTCGACACCTTCTTTCTGAGTGAAACCCCTTGCAACTAACCTTGCCTTGTATCTTTTCGACGTCACTCCTTCAATACCTTCCTTAACTTTGAAAATCCATTTACAGCTGACTAACCTTGCCCCAGCAGGTTTCTTGATCAGTTCCCAAGTATGATTATCATGAAGAGATTTCATCTCATCATCCATGGCCTTCAGCCATTCAGTCTTATTTCGACTCCTCATAACTTCCTTGTAGTCTCTAGGTTCTTCGTCTAGAACCTCACTTGCAGAGATTAAGGCAAAAGCTATAAGATATGCATACCCAAGTCTCTGAGGTGCCTTGATGACTCTTCTCGACCTATCTCTCGACAATAGGTAGTCATCCTCAGTTTCCTCAACTTCCTTAGCATCTTCTGTTTCTTCTTCGACTTCATCAAGGATATGCAATTCAGCAAAAACATGCTCCACCTCAACAGGAATCTCTACCTGTTCCAGCTCTTCGTCAGATGTTTCTATACTTCGACCAACATCATCAATTTTCTTAAAAGCCATTTCAGCTTCATTGAAAACTACATCTCGATTGGTGATACACCTCCTGTGACCTGGCTCTAGGCACCATAGCCTATAAGCTTTGACTCCTTCAGGGTATCCCATAAACATGTATTTCAGAGCTCTAGGTTCGACCTTGTCTTGCCTAATGTGAGCATAGGCTACACAACCAAATACTCTCAGTTTGTCGAGATCTGGTGGATGTCCCAACCAAACTTCTTCAGGTGTCTTCATATCTAACGCTGTCGAAGGACATCTGTTTATCAGATATGTTGTTGTCGAAACAGCCTTAGCCCAGAACACCTTCTTTAACCCCGCACTAGTCAACATGCATCTGACTCTCTCCAAAATAGTTCGATTATACCTTTCAGCCAAACCATTTTGCTGTGGAGTACCTGCAGTAGTTCTGTGCCTTGCAATACCAGAGGCAACACAAAAACTGTCGAATGCCTCATTGAAAAATTCAAGGCCATTGTCGATTCTCAACCTCTTGACCTTTCTGCCAGTCTGATTTTCAACCAGAGTCTTCCAACTTTTGAAATTCTCAAAAATTTCATCCTTAGTCTTCTGGATGAATACCCATAATTTTCTGGAATAATCATCTACTATGGATAGAAAATACCTTGCTCCTGAATGTCATGGACACCTTGCAGGCCCCCAAAGATCAGCATGGATGTAATCAAGGGATCCATGTGTTCTTTGTTTGCCTATGTTGAACTTCACTCTGCAAGATTTTTCAAGTACACAGGGTTCACAAAAATTCAGCTTTTCGACTTTGTCTCCACCAAGCAGATTTTGTTTCCCTAATTCGACCAGACCCCTTTCACTGACATGGCCCAATCTCATGTGCCAGATTTCTGTCTTCGACAAAGGTTTCGTGGATGCAACATTTGTCGAACCACTTACAACTTCAGCCTCAAGGGTATACAAGCCTTGTTTCTTCACGCCTCTCAAGACTTCCTTCGAACCATTCATGACTCTTAGGATACTTTTCTCTCGGAAAACATATCCTTTCTTGTCGAATTCACCAAGAGAAAGTAGATTTCTCTTCAAATTAGGAACATACCAGACTTCAGTCAACAACCTTATTGATTCATCATGGAGTTTGAACCTCACAGATCCAACACCTGCAATCTTGCAAGTCTTGTTGTTTCCCAGCAATACTGATCCACCATCTTGATCACATAATTCCTCGAACAAGTCTTTGTTTGGAGTTATGTGCCAAGTGCAACTTGAATCGATAATCCACTCTCTTCTCGAGTCACTGCTTGAAACCACAAGAACATCAGATGATTCAAAATTATCTTGAACAATGGCTGCATTGCCATTATCCTTACCTCCACGATCTTTCAGGCGTTCAGGGCACACATTTCTTGTGTGACCCTCCTTCTTACAATGATAGCATCGAATGCCAGATGCTTCGCCACTGTAAGACTTCGACTGGCTTTTGCCCTTCTTCTTGTCAAACTTACCATCCTTTCGTAAGAGTTTTCCTTTAACGGCCAAACCTTCGCCAACAGTCGAAGGTTTATGCTCCTTTCGTTCGTTCAAGTCCTTAGAATACAGGGCTGATTGAACTTCTTCAAAGGTCAGGGACTCCCTTCCATACAGTAGAGTTTCTTTGAAGTGAGCATGTGATCGAGGCAAAGAACACAATAGTAACAGCGCTTGATCTTCACCATCGATCTTCACATCAATATTTTCAAGATCAAGAATCAGCTTGTTGAACATATCCAACTGCTCAGCCAACACTTTGTCTTCAATCATCTTGAACGAATACAAAGCTTGCTTCAAGTAGAGTCGATTTACCAGCGATTTGGTCATATACAAACTTTCAAGTTTCACCCATAACCCTGATGTCGTCGTCTCCTTTGATACCTGCCAGAGAACCTTATCACCAAGGCTCAACAAAATTGCGCTGTGTGCTTTCTCGATCATATTCGTCTTCTCCGCTGCCGTCAATTCTGCATTCATGGCTGCCTCTCCCTTCAACGCTTCCAAGCAACCCTGCTGAACCAGTAGGGCTTTCATCTTTAAGCGCCACAGACCGAAATCATTCACTCCGGTGAACTTTTCAATCTCATACTTTGTTGAAGGCATCTTCTCCACGCTCACCGCACCAATTTGTTGTGAAAAACGATGTCAAGAACAAAGTATAATAGGTAATTAGGGAAGATAAGAAGAACACAAGAATTGGTTATAACTGCTATTTTTTTACTTTCTCTTAAAACAAGATTACAAGTTTACAAGAATAACAAATAACCTCTCTCACCCTAAATTAGGATTTGCAGCTTAGCAATGATGAGAGACTAGTATGCTATTTATAATAAAACCTAACATACTAACTAATGAGCTTTTTCAGCAAGGCCCATTACACAAGCCAACTTAATAAACAAGCTAACTTAACAAATTAGGGTTTAAACACTAAAACCTAATTTAACATGCTAACAACCCTAGCATCTTCGACATCTGCATGCTAGACCCATCTTCGACTACAACATGCACACTTCGACACTAGCATGTGAACAACCTTCGACTTCATGCTTAACTCTGTCGAACTGTCGAACCAAGAAGCTACCCTTCGACCATACTAGAGTTCGATTCAATATCTCACAGGAACGAAATGGCAGAACAAAGAGGGAGAAACTATAACAATACACTTCCACCTCATTCGCATGAATTCACGACTATTGCTTTTGCAATGTACTATATCATTATCCTATTATAAACTTGATGTGGCTACAAAACAAATCTTAGTTAGTATTTTAGAAACTCGCTTTGCACGGAAACATACATTTTACTCTATCAATTAATAAGCTATACGGTTTGAAAAAAAAACATAGTTGCGGACACGATGCATTGGTTTATCCAAAAATATAAATAAAAAAATAGTCCTCATATAACAGGACTCGTTATAGGTTCTGGCAGAAACTAATCAAATGAAAAAGGCAAAGAATTTGAAGGGGATTTAATAGTTTCTCTCTTTATCAATCATTAGTTAGTTTACTCATTTTTTTACAATAATTCCACAATCAATCAAATTATGCTATGTGTTTTCACTTTTAGTTTATGTCATTCATTTACCTAATCACAAGATCCGGCTCAACCCGTTTAGAGGCATAAAGCAAATTTTAAAAAGAGACATTTAAAATATATTTAAAAATAATAATTTTGTGGTTGCTAAGAGTTAAACCTAAGACCAAAAGACAAAGAAATCTATTCTCTCCGGCCTTATTTATAAGCAAAAATTCTTTTCGTAAGTTCATTGAATAATGAATGTATCTGGTCTTTTATGTAGACTGGATACATTAATTATTCAATAAACCTAAAAAAGAATTTTTACTTATAAATAAGGTCGGAGGAAGTATGTTTTAGTAACTCAACCATGATAATATATATGACTAATGTATCATTATATAATTTTATAACTGAATAAAAAAAATTAAAATCTTCTTAAAGCCCAAATTTTTGAGGCCTAAAGCCCTAGCCTATGATTAATCTTTGTCAAAATATAGATTCTAAGATTAATCTATGGTTGTTATTTAATATAGTCTTACTATGATAAGGTGTTTCACACCATTTGTTATGCTAGCAAGCCATTGATAGAAGTTTTGGTATGTCAATATTGTGAATTGTTTGGTGAGTAGATATTGTGAATTAAATGTTAAGTTGTTGGAGTTAGCTAAAATTCGTACATATGATAATGGTTCTGATATGATGACTAAAGCATTATCAAGAGAGAACTTTTAAGCTTGTTGTGATATCGCCCGTTTGAAGATTTCCTCCGCATAATTGTGAGAAGGAGATTTGTTGGGATTGAGCTCCATTTCTATGTGGAGAAAGACCCAAATTTGAATAGCTCATTTGTTTCACCTATTTAAGTGGAAATGGTCAATTTAGGTTTGATAAAGATACATAAAAAATAAGAATTCAAAAGAGAGAAAAGAGAAGAGAAACCTATTCCCTTTTTTCTGTAACCAGACTCATTAAATCGACGATCTCCAATTCGTTAACCGTCGGATCAACCTCAAATTTGGAGGTTAAGTTCGCAACACCTGTATCTAACTTTTAACAGTTCAATATTAGTTTTATTTTCTAGAGATAAATTAATTTCTTTTGTTTTGCAATAGTTATAGAAAAAGTGAAGCATTCCTCATGTAATTCATGAAATGCATTTTGTAATTCCTCAAATGAATAAGTATCATAATCAATAACTTCTATTTTATCATCGGAATGATGTGATGTCATCATTGTTTTGATTGCATGATCTTCATCTGAAGAAGAACTTATTTCATTCTCATCCCATGCTACATATACTTTCCTTGGCCTTTTGTCTTTCTTGTTTTTGACGTATTTAATCTTCTTTTCAAGTGTAGGACATTCACTATTAACATGTCCTCTTTCTCCACATTCAAAGCATGTAATCTTCTTTGTTGGTGCTTCTTTTTAAATGATCTCATGTTTCCTTTAGTTTCCTAAGAACTTTTCAAACTTTTTCACTAGAGAGTCATCTTCATCACTAGTGGACTCATCCTCTTGATTGATATCATGATATTTTACTCTAGCCTTTAAGGAAAGACTTTTTGAATTCTTTATTTCATCTTCATGACTTTCTAATTTTTCAAGTTTTATCTCATGCTCTTGAAGTTTTCCGAAAAGTGTTGATGAAGACATCTTGGAGAGGCTTTTCTTTTTAGATATGGTCGTTACTTTCGTTTGTCATTTCCTGGTTAAAGATTTAAGAATTATAAGATTAAATTCATCATTATTAAAACTCTTATAGGTAGGCATTAGTGAATGAAAAAATTTAACGATGATAAAGTTAAAGTGAGCGCTGCAAACTTGTATGAAAGTCTCATAATGACATCCATTCAAAATCAACTCAAGTTTATAGCTCTCACTTCATCTTCATCCTCCTTTCATTTTTGATACTATTATGACACAAATACGTTTCTGAAACATTTTATGAGTTGTTATGTTGTTTTTATTATTAATAAAAGTTGTATGTTCGGTCAAAAAAAGTTGTATGTTGTTTAAGGTTTATTGTTGATGAATGTTGTTGTTAATGTTTGCTGAAAAGATGAGTTTATTATATCTTATGTGGTTTAAGTGTTTTTTCAACACCTTATAAAATATATAACTTTTCGGATTGCATTAGAAAGCTATAATACGATAGATAAAGTTATGTTAGACAACAAATTACACGTTCAATTCTAGACAAGAGTTCTTCAGGCCATTATCTGTATTTCACTCTTTAACATTTAGAACTTGGTTTAATGCTTTTTGTTCTTCAATCTCCCCTTCCTCCACCTCTATTTTTGTTTGCAAAGTAAATAATATGTTTCAAAATGAACTAGAGGTGAAGGAAGGGGGTTGAAGATTTAGGAGCATTAAATCAAGTTCTAACAATTAAAGAGCAAAATATGGACAAGGAGTTGAATAAATCTTGTTTAGCATTGAACGTGTAACTTGTTCTTCTAATATAACTTAATTTGTCATATTATTATGTTCTAGACCAGATTGAAAGATTATATGTTTGGTGAGCATTGGTGAAATAAGCATTCCACATGATTTATAATAAACTCAGTGTATATATCACAACGGTTACTTAAACAACTGTTGCTAAATGTTATGCATTAAAGAATATCACAATAGTTGTTCGAATTAACCATAATGACACTACAAGAAAAGTGGTCATTAGCCACGTGAAGTAGTGACGTGATTATCATGTGGCTAAAATAAGGCAGTTGCGACGTGATAATCACGTCACTATTTTTTTTATTAATAAAATAATGAAAATAACATCACATTAGTTGGGCGTCATAATTTTTTATAACAAAAATATTTGCGAAGTGTAAAACACGCCGCTAAAGTAAAATTAAAATAAAAAATTTAAAAAGGCGCAACTTTCAGAGAGTGGGAAGTTTGAAATTTGAAAAAAAAAAGTTGTGACATGTTATACACGTCGCAATAATTAAAGGTAAAAAGAACCTGAACGGATTTGGCGTGGTACACATACTTCGTGAATGGATATAAATTTCACACTCATACATGGACTGAAGGGAAAAGACCATAAACAATGGTGTTTTTGTGAAAGAAGTTACAGATGGTGGTGAAGATGACTTCTATGGTTTTGTTAAACATATATACGAGTTGGTGTACAATTACTTGGACTCGAAAAATAAAGTTGTCTTGTTTTATTGTGAATGGTATGATCCAACTAGATGCACAAAAATAGATAAGACATATGGTACTGTTGAGATTCAAATGGACCGGAGGTACAAAGAGTATGACCCTTTCATAATGTCACATATTGTTAGGCAAGTTTATTATGTTCCTTATCCTTCATTTGTGCCACGTAAACGAGGATGGTGTGTTGTAATAAAAACAAAATCAATTGGTCATATTGAAACTCACGATCTAGTGGAAGATCTTGCTTACTAAGTTGATGAAGTGGAACAAATTAATGATGTGATTGCAGATGAACAAACTACAAGTTTGTCTGATACAATGGTTGAGGGGCATCTAGTTGATTCGTCTATATTGTTGGTTGATAATAATGTGGATGAAGAGTATGGAGATTTTGGATCTGAGGACAATATTACATCAGATGATGAGAATGATATGGATGACGAGCATGAAGATTTAGAATAATGTGTTAATGAATAATGTGTTAATGAAGATTTTGTAATTATACTTAATGAACCATGTATTGAATGTATTAATGAATATGTGTTGTTGAGAACGTATTTTTGTAATTTTAATTAATGATCCATCTATTGAATATATTTATATTAATTGTGTATTCTCTATAAATAGGTAAAATGCAACCCCGACTTGAAAAAGGTAAGGGTGTGAGTGATAATGGTAAGAAGAGGTCCCAACGCCCACGAGTAGTAGTATGTCAGTCACCTCAATCGGCCATGTGTCCTCCTCCGCACAGTCAGGTGTATCCTATGTCCATGGCCAGTACTCAGGCTTTTATGTCACTATTCTCCTCTCCGTTTCCATCTGATAGCCTGTCTTTTCTTAGCCCACCTATACCACCACCTGGTTATCCATTCATGCAGACACAGATGCCCCCATCCTTCCAGCAGACACAGATGCCCCAATCCTTCCAGCAGACACATGTGCCCTCATCATTCCGGCAAACCGGAGGATCTAGTTTTCCACCGCCCATACAGACTAGTCGCACTCCACCTCCCTCACATGTGCCCCCATCCTTCCAGCAGACGGAGGATCTAGTTTTCCACCGCCCATACAAACTGGCTGCACCCCACATCCCCACATGTGCCCCCATCATTACAGGAGACCGGAGGATCTAGTTTTCCACTGTCCACACAGGATGATGATCAGGTGGAGGATGAGGATGCTGATGCAGATGGGAGCGATCTTCGAGGGGATGATGATCCGAGCCAGATTCATATCATTGAGGGGAGATTTTTCATTTGGCCCGAAGGAAGCTCGTAAGTTTCTTATTTATCAATTTGTATTTAAGTATAACTTTCCATTTTTAATAACTTTATAATTAATGCTAATTCAATTAATTTTGTTTAGATTCATGCCGAGTCGAACTGCTGTCAAAGTTATAAGTTATATAATTCACCAGAATTATAAAACATTTCTAAAGACTTTTAAAGATGTTAAGGGCGATGATAGAGAACATTGGTTTAAGCAATTTCATGTATACTTAATTTATTGTTTAAGTTATTGTTATTTAAATGACTTTTTCATTAGAGTTATCTAACTTTTATTTTAATGTCATACAACATTGCAGGAAAAATGTGTGTGGGAACCAATGAAAGAGAGGCGGATTAAAAATTATTATTATGGCAGAACTTCAAGACGACTTTCTGACATGCTACGACGTGTTAGAAAGCGTTGGGAACTTCATGGCATCCGTCCCAGTTGGATAGGATAGGAAATCTTTCAGAAACTTCTTTAATATTAGGAGAGTGATGAGTTTCTAGCTAAATCTGAAAATGCAAAGAAGATGAGAGCATCTGAAAAAGGGGTTGCCTTAATGCTATTGGAAGTATAAGCACTGCTGAGCATCTTCGACGCCTGGTAATAATTATTACCACTTTTTAAAGTTATAATTTTATTTAATAATAGATATTATTAATTATAGTTAGTTTTATTATTTAGGCTAAGAATTGAATAAACCTGATTGCAAGGACTCAGACAAAGAAAACAGGAGGTTTTGTTGACGAGCGTACACAAAAAGCTATGGTAAGTTATTTAATTTACGTTGTTCATATTTTTTAATTTATTGGCAACTTTTGTGTTGTGATTTTCATGTGGCATGTGAGAAGTTGTGGCGTGAAAATCATGTGGCAACTAAATTTGCGGCTTAAAAATCACATGGCTATTTTTCATATATTATTTAAGTCAATTTAATTTTATTTAAATTATATTTAACTTAAATTTTTGTTTGTATGTGTAGGATGATTATTAGACATTGCTTGTACGATTTTTGAATATTAATCCTCAATATACTCCAAGACTGGGAGAGCCGCTTCATCCTGATGTGGATATTTATCTTTGGAGTGAAGTCATTGCCGACAAGAGGCCTAACGGGTGTTTTTTGGTGGTGGAAATTTGGCAGGCACCTTGAGACCAGATGATAGAACTCTATATCAAAGAGTTATTGACGGTGAAGGAGGTTCACGTCCCGTAACTTTGACACCTGAACAGCGAGAAACCGTAAGACAATTGGCGATAAATGAGGCGAGACGCGATGCGGCGGAACGTGAAGCGGCTTTAAAGGCCCAAATGAAGGTAATGCAGAGTGAGCATCAGCGGCAAATGGAGGTCATGGCGAAGAGACAATATGATATGGAGGCCCAAATGCGGCAATTTATGCAATCGTTTGGTGGAAACCAAAATGTGGATGGTTATGCGTCGACTGATTAGGAGGACGGAAATGATGATGAGTTTCCCGACCCGGACTGATTGATGATTTAATTTAGTTTTTATTTTGTTGTTACTTTTGATTTTGAATTTGTGTAAAATATTAATCAATTTATAATTATATTTAGTAATATTTATTTTATAATTTTAGTTTATTAATTTAAATATTTTAGTATATTTAGTTTATTAATTTAATTTATATATTTTAATATATTTAGTTTATTAATTTAATTTATCAATTTTAATATATTTAATTTAGTAATTTAATATATATATATATATATATATATATATATATATATATATATATATATATATATATATATATATAGATTTGATAAAAATTTAAAAAAAAATATTAGTGACGTGATTTACATGTCACTAAATAGTGACATGGAAATCACGTCGCAACCAATAAACACACATAACAATTTTTATTTAATAATTGTAATAATTAGTGACGCGATTTACATGTCACTAATTAGTGACATGTAAAACACGTCGCAATTGAAGATTCCCTTTCTGCTCCATGCCTGCTACGCTTGCTCTGACTTAAGCTGTGTAAATATCTGGTCCAAATTTAGTGACGTGATTTTCACTTCACTAAATAGTGAGGGGAAAATCAGGTCACTACTGAGTTGCCACCTTGCCTCCTGCGGCGTAATGTTTTACGTCGCAAATTTTGGTTTGTGATGTGTTTTTTCTATTTGTGGCGTGATTTTTTCACGTCACTAATAAGCTTTTTTTTTTGGTAGTGTGATAGGTAGCACACTACTTGATTTATAATCACGGTTGCACGGCCATGGTGGAAAACATCATATATATACAAGCACCCCTTACCTCACAACGGTTGATCAGGCCTTGTGGTATCCCTTTTCCAACCGTTGTAAAATGGCTTTTATGTAGTAGTGTTTCTAGATGAGTTTGAAAAGTCTATCCAATAATGAATTCATGATGAGAATGATAATGTGTTAGTGTTGCCATATTATAAAGATGATAATAATAGGGAACATGAAGTCTTTTGGGATGGTAAGATAGCTACATGTAGTTGCAAGCTATTTGAATTTTAGGGGATATTGTGTCGCCACATTCTTAATATTTTTCTTCATAAAAATTGTTATGAAATTTCTTCTAACTACTTACCATCACGGTGGCGACTTCAAACATCACACGAAGATGATGAAGTAGTCAAGAATCAAATAATGGATTGCAACGATGAAGTTGATTCACAATAAATTGTTTGTTGTCCTTTAATTTTCAAAACAAAAGAAATATGTTGATGAAATATCAAAGACCATAATAATAATAATAATAATAACAATAATAATAATAATAATAATAATAATAAGGGTTAAATAAGTTTTTAGTCCCTGTAAATATGGCACTTTCCAGTTTTAGTCCCTACAAAAATTTCCTTCGAACTTTGGTCCCTGTAAGTTTTTCCGTCCCCATTAAGAGTCCCTCCCGTTAGATTCCACTAACGGAGGGTGACGTGTAACGCATACGTGGATATTATTTCTTTCTGATTCGCCAGCGTGGAAATGATAAGGGTAAACTCTCTTAAACAAAATCTCACCCACAGATTAACTCTTTCTTTTTCACTCAAGCTCTCCTCTTTTCAACTGCAAACCCTAGATAAATCTTCTCTCTTCCAACATCCATCGTGGTCCCAACAACCCAGACAAGAAGAATCTTTGTGGTCCTAATACGAAGCATCTTGTGGTCCTAATACGAAGCATCTTGTGGTCCCAAAACGAAGCATAGTGGAGCTGAGTCGTTCGTTCTCTTTTGCATGGACCAGGTATGTGAATGGTTCATCTTTCTTAGACTTTTTGCTATTTTCTAATGATAGTGGTTGCTAAACAAACATTAACTACTATAGGACAAAGATTTTGATTATTTAGTCGTATCTGTTGAGTACAGCATATGTACTTTATCTGTCGTTTTTTGTTGCCCTAGTTAGAAAATGAATTAAGTATTGTGTTGCCCTAGTTAGAAAATGAATTAAGTATTGTGTTGCCCTAACAGGAAATGTCTAAGTTTAAAGTTATTTTCTACACAAGGGGCAAGTTTGTAAAAGACCCTGAACTGAAATACGATGGTGGGGACATGTATGCTTTTAGAGGTCAAGATAGTGACTATTGGTCTTTCTTTGAGGCCTGTGATTTAGTTAAGAGTATTGACCCTGAATTTGATTTTGAGATGGTTAAGATGTGGTGGAAATATGAAGCAGGATCATTTGAAGCTGATTTAAATCCATTCAGAGATGATGGAGATTCTGCTGAGTTGGCTGCTTATGCTATTGGTCATGGAACTGAAGTTGAGATATATTGTGAGCCAAAACCAAATGAAGGAGAGCTGACTTTTATGGAATCTGTTAGGCAAAAAGGGAAGGGTAAGTCTTGTGCATCAGAGAAGGAACCATTACATGAATGCAGTGGAGATTCAAGTGATGAGAGTATCAAGGATGTACACTTTGATGACAGTGAGGAAGAAAGGATGAATGGGTTTGAAGATGACTTTGAGGAACTAGTGGGTGTAGGTAAAACTAGTGAAGTTAGGAGTCCACCTGTTACAAACAATGCTGTCCCTAATGAAACAGACAATAACATATTTATTACAGATGAGATGGGCAAGGCACATGTAATTGAGGAGGAATACATGACAGATGAATTGGACAGTGGAGCTGATGATGATAGTGGTGATGACAGACCATGTGTTATAAGGTTCAATGCAGAAGAATCTTTCACAAAAGATTTTGTTTTTAAAGTTGGAATGGAGTTTCGTTCACTTAAGCAGTTTAAAGATGTTATACTAGAGCACAATGTTCTTAATGGGAGGGAAGTTAAGTTTGTAAAGAATGATGCCAATAGATGTAGGGTTGTATGTAAGGATAAGGAGAAGTGTGATTACACTGTGCTATGTAGTAGAGTCCTAACATCCACTACTTTTAGGATTAAAACCTTGTATTCTAAGCACAGGTGTGGAAGACAGTTCTTTAATAGATGTGCTAAAGCTGATTGGGTGGCTAAGGTCATTGTTGATGGGTTGAAGAACAACACAAAGATGAAGTTGAATGATGTGGTGGCAGATGTTAGGCTTAGATATGCAACAGAAATTCCAGGTTGTAGGGCATTCAAGGCAAGGCAGATTGCTAGACAGATTGTGGAAGGTGACTCTAGTAAGCAATTCAACCTCCTTTGGTCTTATGGTGCTGAGTTAAGAAGGGCATCCCCAGGGAATACATTCAAACTCAATACAACATGTTCTGGTGAAGGGTTAAATCCAAGATTTGAGAAGTGTTATATGTGTTTTGATGGGACTAAGATGGCATTAAAAAAAGCATGTAGACCTTTCATTTGATTGGATGGATGTCACTTGAAGCATAAATATGGTGGAATTCTGCTCATTGCTGTAGGAAGAGATCCAAATGATCAGTACTTGCCAATTGCATTTGCAGTTGTAGAAAATGAATCAAAAGACACTTGGAGCTGGTTCATGAAGTTGTTGTTGGAAGATATTGGTGATGGAAGATGGTGTTTTATCTCTGACCAGCAAAAGGTACAATATTTATGTTGTTTACTTAAAATTCAAAGTATTTATGTTATACAATATTTACTTAAAAGTATTTGTATTTGTTTCAGGGTATGGTCAATGTGTTTGATGAGGAGTATCCTTCCTTTGAGCATAGATTCTGTTTAAGGCATCTTTATGCTAACTTCAAAAAGAAGTTTGGTGGAGGGACATTGTTTAGGGATCTAATGATGGCTGCTGCTAAGGCAACTTATTATGAGGCACATGAGGCAAAGATGCTCATGATCAAGGAAGCAAATGTGGATGCTTATGAGTGGCTGCAGGCAATCCCCAAACACAAGTGGTGTAAGCATGCATTTCCTTTCTACTCAAAATGCAAATGCTGTTCCTGATTCAGTTCCTGAAAAGGATGATGTCCAAGCTGATATCCCTATGCAAGATGATGTTCTAGTTCCTGATTCTGTTCCTGAAAAGGCTGATGTACAAGCTGATATCCCTGTGCAAGATGATGACCCTGTTCAAGATGATGTTCAATATGCTGTCCCTGTTCAAGATGATGTTCAAGATGCTGTCCCTGTACAAGATGATGTTCAAGATGCTCCCAATACTGACATCAATGATTCACAGTCGTCTCTTAAAAAGTATTGTGGTATAGATGCTGAAACATTGGCTAAGATTCTTGATGATGATGAAATTCTAGATGTTCAACCATTGAATGTTGACACATCTCCTGTGAAAAGAACAGTCAGAACTTTTGTTGGTAAAGCTCCAAAGGTGGTCAAGAAAACTTCCAAATCCACTGCTTCTTCTTCATCCAGGCCAACATGTTCAGAACCTGTAAGTCTTATTTGGACATTTCACACTTTTTTAAATGACTGATTCATATAGATTAACTGTATTTGTTCATTATTACTAGGTCAAAAAACCAATCCAGAAGCCTAAGCCCAAGAAGATTGTTGATATGGGTGTTCAAAAAAGGCAGAGTGACAGACTTAGGACCATAAAAACAAAGAATATACCTGGCCCTGGAAAGAAGCCTGATGACCCTTTGGTCATTTATGAAGATGAAGCAACCTCAGACCAATCCAAGGGTGGGAAGCAGTCAGAAGATTGGGAGGCCATTTGCAAAAGGATGACTCAGTAGGATGACTTAGTGATACCATGTTGTTTAGTTTGAATGAACTCAGTAGGAAAAATGTTATGTTTGTAATGTTAGTGAGGCTAGTCCTCTAACTATTTTCATGTTACTGCAATCTGCCTTGTGTTTTATGAACATATGTATCAAACCTAATGGTATGTCAATGGTTTTTTGTGCAAATTTTGGAGACCAATTATAAGTCATTAGTAAGTGACTTTATATGACAATTACTGATCAAATTTTATGGTCAAATATATGTGTTTTAGACAAATATATGTCAACTGGTGTAAACAAAAACAGATTACAATTGAATGAGAATAACTGATACAACACTGATACAACATTAATACATATTGGCCATAAAAAACACACTGATACAACAAAACATTACATCCAACTCAGATTAACAAACATTACATTTAACTAATTCAACAATTAACAAACTCAGATTTCGTACCAACAACATTACATCCAAAATGAACATTCCAAACACTGATTCAACAATTACATTTCCATAGAAAATACAAATTGACTAATACAGACACAACAATACACCAAGTCTTCATCTTTCCATACACAACATCTGACTTTATCTTCACCTTCAATTTCTTGTTCTTCTTCTGTGAAATTTCGTACAACTCTCTCATAGTTTCAAGAGAAATTGATACCTCCTTCATCTTGCTCTCATGATCTGACATTTCGTGAACACCGGTTCGTTGAGCAATATCATCATCCCATATAAATAAGTTACAAGTTTCATCACCTTGCCAAAATGGACATCTCCAAAACAGGCGCCCTTTGTTAGCTCCATTCTTACAGTAATACGAAGTCATACGAGCATCACACGCACATCTCCTACCTGGACGTGTACTCACACTTGATGAAGATGTTGGCTTCGTTCTCCTAGACGAAGATGACATCGTGAGATTGCAAGCGACGTATTCAATTGAGCGACTAACTCAAACGAAGCAAGAGAAGGAAGCCAAAGAAGGGGATTGTGAAATTTGAGAATGTGGAGATGAAGAAGGAAGCTGCAGAAGAAAAAGCTGCTGAAGAAATTAGGGTTAAAGTTTTTTCACGATCCCCTTATGTCTAAACACAATTGTCCTACATGTCACCAATAAAAACAGCTGTAAAAAAAAAATTCACACCTTTGGCATGACACGTCACCCTCCGTTAGTGGAATCTAACGGGAGGGACTCTTAATGGGGACGGAAAAACTTACAGGGACCAAAGTTCGAAGGAAATTTTTGTAGGGACTAAAACTGAAAAGTGTCATATTTACAGGGACCTCATACATATTTAACTTTAATAATAATAATAATAATAATAATAATAATAATAATAATAATAATAATAATAATAATAATAATAATAATTATAAGTATTTTAATTGGATAGTTGGCATGAAAAAGACATCTGAAAATAGCATTGCTATTTACAGTATTCAGCTTTCACCTACGCGTTGTCATTCCGTTCCATTATTATACTATTTTCTTCTGCCATTTCGTCTCCTATATATACTGTGCGCATATTTGCCAATCTCTTTCACTTACCATCTTCCTAATTAAATTTGATGGCTTTTAGAAGTATTGTTGTTCCAGTATTAATATTATTAGAGATTCAGATATGTTTATCCGCAGAGATTAGCAGGGAAGATTTTCCAAATGGTTTTGTATTTGGCACTGCCTCTTCAGCATTTCAGGTTACTTTAATTTCTCATTAATTAATTAACTGCTAATTAATACAAATGTCCTAAGCTCATAATTAAATTTTGATTTTCAACTCACATTTGATTTAACTGGTGTTGTGTGTACTGCGTAGTATGAAGGAGCAGTGAAAGAAGATGGAAGGGGTCCATCTGTGTGGGATACCTTTTCTCATACTTTTGGTAACATTTCTTGCATACTTCATTTTCCTCATTGATCATTTCTGTGTAATTATTATTATTTGTATGGTTGCTGATCATCATCACCTAACATTTGTTACAGGCAAGGTAATAGATTTCAGCAATGCTGATGTTGCAGTGGATCACTACCACCGATACCAAGTAACTCACTTAATCACACTTCAGTACTATACAGTTATGTTAGTTGAATTACTATGCATCTTAGCTCTTATTTGGATAAATAGGAAGACATTCAACTCATGAAGGACTTGGGAATGGATGCGTATAGATTTTCTATTTCTTGGTCTCGGATTTTTCCTGGTAAGCAACTTTCAAACTTGAAATTTTTTATTGTTTTTGTTCAGTTAGGGAACCAGAAGTTTAAGGTGAAGTGATGGAATAGATTTTTAGTGCGGCGGAGCAAGGTTCCGGTACGGTGGAGAGAGGTGGATTTGCAAAATTAGCACTCTCAAGTGAATAAATGAGTTACAGAAGAGTAGAGAGTAAGTTACAATTATAACATACATCAGGTCTTGCGTGGGATACCTTATATACGAGATACGGTTAGAGATTCCTTATGCTTTCCGGTGTGGAACACGAGAATCGTTAAATAATATCTAAGGATGAATGACCGTCCGTGGTGTGGATCAAGTACGGGTCTCGTGGATGCACTGTACTTTCAATACCTTATGACTTTGGACGCATGACTGAACCTCCTTGTCACCGGGCCTCTAGCCGGCAGAACAATATTCTTCTTAAAGTTTTTTTTATTGGTTCTAGCTATTTTGAAAGGTTATCTAAAACCAATAACATTTCATGTGTTAGATGGATCTGGTGCGATCAATCAGGCTGGAATTGACCATTATAATAAACTCATCAACGCGTTACTGGCAAAAGGTAGCTCTCGTTATCCCTATGCAATTGTTTCATTTGATCAATCTATGTATATGCATGCTTCTGATAGCTTGATCGATAACATTTGTAGGAATCGAACCTTATGTGACACTCTACCACTGGGACCTACCTCAAGCCTTGGAAGACAAGTATAAGGGCTGGCTCAGCACTGAGATCGTGTATAGAATATTACAAATTACTTTTAACATGATATGAAAGTACTCTTATGATTCTGGAAATAAAATTGAAAACAACACTTGTATGATTTATGTGTAATTGTGTATTACAGAAAGGACTTTGCAACTTTTGCTGAGACGTGTTTTCAGAAATTTGGGGACAGGGTGAAGCACTGGATTACATTTAATGAGCCACATACATTTGCTATACAAGGATATGACGTCGGTTTACAAGCGCCTGGACGATGCTCTATTCTCCTTCACCTATTATGTAGGGCAGGGAACTCTGCCACCGAACCTTACATTGTTGCTCATAATGTCCTACTCTCTCATGCATCAGTAGCAGATATTTATAGGAAAAAGTATAAGGTAAAGTTACCGATTTTTTTAGCACTTCAATTCAGAGAGAGATGGATTTTATTGTGGGTGTTATAAAGTTTCCATCCTATAAAGTTTCCTACTACTAATAACTCAGTTATTCAACAGAATATACAGGGCGGATCACTTGGGATAGCTTTTGATGTCATTTGGTTCGAGCCTGCCACAAACACTAAAGAAGACATTGAAGCAGCACAGCGAGCTCAAGATTTTCAGCTAGGCTGGTAAGTTATCCTAGATTGAAATTCACATATCTACTATTGAAAATCAATCATTGATATAAAGACTAATTACCTCATGCTTACATTTGAAGTTAAGGTTTAAGAAAGTGATAATAAATCAATCTGATTGATAAATGTCTTAATGATAGGTTTCTGGATCCTTTGATGTTTGGAGATTATCCAAGTTCAATGAGAAGCCGAGTAGGGAACAGGCTGCCAAAATTCTCTCCATCTGAAGCTGCTCTCGTTAAGGGTTCATTAGATTTTGTTGGAATCAATCATTACACCACATTTTATGCAAGAAAAGATTCCACTAATGTTATTGGAATTTTGCTCAATGATGCCATTGCAGACTCCGGTACCATTACCCTCCGTAAGTTTCATACCAAACATCAAAAAATCATAAACTTTGTCAAAGTGATTTATAATTTATCGGTTTGCGACTAAGTATTTATTTCCTTTTCTTTCTTTTTCAGCATTCAATGGCACTAACGTTTTTGTAGAAAGGGTAAGTTTTACATCATAATGTAATGTAATTTATTGTTATCATAATCAATTATAATCAACTATCTTATATTAACCACATATCGCGTCAATGGCTTAGTTTAACTAATCTATATAAATTCTGAATTGCAGGCAAATTCAATATGGTTATATATTGTGCCACAAAGTATGAGAACCTTAATGAACTACATCAAACACAAGTATGGGAATCCTCCTGTCTTTATCACGGAAAATGGTAATCTTCAAACTCTCATGATGTCTCGAAGTCTGTAATAATTACATAGTCGATACTAGGTGTGTATGATAAAGTATAAATTGTTTTTGGTAATCGTTTCACAGGGATGGATGATCCAAATAGTAGACTTATTTCGATGGAGGAAGCTTTGAAGGATGAGAAACGGATTCGATACTACAGTGGCTATTTATCTTATCTACAAAAAGCTATTAAGTATGTAATAAGTTAATTATCTTCATGATCAGTTTTTTAAGTTAACAAGTTAATTAATGAAGTATTGATTTGGCTAACTGCAGAGATGATGGTTGCAATGTGAAGGGATATTTTGCTTGGTCATTGCTGGATAATTGGGAATGGGCAGCTGGATACACTTCAAGATTTGGTCTGTATTTTGTTGACTACAATGACAACTTGAAGAGATATCCGAAACAATCTGTACAATGGTTCAAGAACTTTTTGAAACCAGCTAAATAGTTGTGAGAATATAGGATTGTATTTCAAATAACAGTGTTTATATTTCATTTGGGAGAGTTGGTGTTGGAGAAATCGGTCGGATCTCCTGGTGTTTGTGTCGGTCGGAGAGAGGCGTTGAGTGGGTGTGGCTCAGTGGCTGTGATTTTGGGTATCTGTGGCAGTGTTCTATTGTGAGTTAATAATCCTTTGGAGCGGTTGCCGTGGAGGTTATGGTTTGGCTACCATAAAGTTTGTGAGTTTTATTAGTGTCCTGCTGGGTTCTTTGTAGGGTATGCTGGTTGTGGATTTAGTTAGCTTTTGTATGTGAGATTTGATATTGTCTGGGAGCACTTTTGATTAGATTTTTTAATAATGTTTTAAAAATCGGACCAGTTTCATAAACCGGTGATGTAATTATATTTTAATCTATTTTAATTTATTCGGGAGTCAACACGAGAGGCTTTTTATATTTGGGATACATTTTCGTAAGAAACACACAACATATTCACCACAAACCTTAAAGTGATAGTTGTGTGAGTTACCTTACTTATAAAGTGCTAAATATTCTATTTTCTAATCAACTTGAGACTTTTTCTTTACACTTATTCTTAACTGATATTTCACTTTTTCACCTGACGAGATCTCATTTATATTTATTACAATTTATTAGTTAATTAGAGTCAAATACTCATGCACATGAACTTTATTCAAGATCTCTATTTATTCACGTCATTTTTAAAACATGCAACAGTCTCATCTAGGACAAGGTTATTACATAATTTAGAGTAATTCCAGTTATATATATATATATATATATATATATATATATATATATATATATATATATATATATATATATATATATATATATATATATATATATATATATATATATATATATATATATATATATATATATTGCAGGAGTCTTATTTTCAATATTTATCAACGATCTAAAGTCTTTTTTTTTTTAATTTTGAAATGGTGCTAATAATAGATTAAATTGATTATTTATATTTTTCTATATAAAAGCGGTATCCTTATCCTCCATATGTGTATCCTTATCCTCCATCTGTAATTAATTTAGTCTTAATAATTCAATGAATGACGATGCATTCAGTTTATTTTTCTCTAGTTAATAAATATATCATGAATACATTAGTAAAGATTAATTCAATGAATAATTATAATTTATTTTAAAATTAAAAAATTGAATTTTTTAAATTATGTCTTCTCCTACAATAGTTACCATTTACAAATAAATTATTCTCGAAATAGTTAAGAGATTAATGATCCATCTCAAATGAATACACTTGTAAAATTATTTCTCTGACAACTAATCAATAGTGACAACTAATCAATAGCACGTATCAAATTATTTTATAATGTAAGTGTATATCCATTGCACTCGTAAACTATTGACAAAGGATTTTTCAAAATGTGAATGAATGAAATATAGGTAAATATAAAGAAATAATGGAAAAAAACTAAAAAAATAGAGAAATATAATAATAAAAAAAACTTATAGAAAAATACTATTAATTTGTTAAGAAATATTCCTGAGTTATTAATTTGTTAAAAAATATTCCTAAATTGGTATTTTTTAAGCCATTCACTATAGTCCTTTTTCACATGACAAATGATATCACTATCTATTTGGTAACGGTTATTGATAAGTATCCTCTAAATTTCGCAGTAGTTTGATGAGTAAGTGTGAAGGCAAAAGCAGTTTCCAAAATAGTTGGGGCCATGCCACATTAAATTAAGTTCACCATTCACCCACATACGCGTTCCCAATCGCCATTGCCGATTCACACTCCAAAGTCCAAAGTCCATTCCCACTCACTTTTACACTATTTCTTCGCCCATTTCGTCTCCTATATATACTCCTTCATTATTGCTCCAATCTGCAAATTTCACTACTCTTATTTCTCTTTCATTCACCATCTCCAATGGCGTTTAGAAGCATCCTTGCTGTCATAACAATATTGTTAGAGATTCATATATGCTTATCGGCGGAGATTAGCCGCGCTGATTTTCCTCACGGATTTACGTTTGGCACTGCTTCTTCAGCTTTTCAGGTTAGTTTTACCGCTGGTTTATAGTTTCAGATCATTTGATTATCAAGGTTCGAATCTTAGTATTCATGCTTTCTTGTGTGATTGATTATTATCATTATTTTGTTAATTTTGTTTTTTCTAAAATAAAGGAATTTATTTTGGTAAGGGAAAGTGATGATAGTAAAGTAAATCCAATTATTGTTATGAAAATGTAAAGCAACTTTTTGAAGAAATGTTTCTCTTTATTTGCTTTTGTTCGGTGTGGATGAGTAGTGGAGAGATTGAAAAACGATGTACTGTGTATTTCTTTCTTACACACATGAAGAAACTACAAAATGGCAGCGTGAATATAGTAACCGACAAAAAACGAAATGATTCATTACGCTACACTACCTACTGGTTGGTTCTATTAACCAACAGAGTTTGTCGTTTATTCCGCCGCAGTTCTTGTTTTTTTCTCATTAATTAACATTTGGGTCATGCTAACGAGTGCCCCCGGGGCACTCTTTAAGGATACTAAATAAAGAAAATATTCTTTACAAAAGTCAATATTTCAAATTCCAATACATTTTCAATGCATTAAATACACGCATTTTAAGAAAAACTTACCACTTTAATTACTTAAAGAGTGCCCCAGGAGCACTCGTTAGCATTTCCCTTAACATTTAATCAATAATACAAGATACAAATGTCATTTATTTATAAATGAATTTTATTCTTTATTGAATTTTCATTTTGACAAAATATTATTCCGTCCCAAATCATACCAAATTATAAGTCAAGAAAAAAAACTAGAGTTGTGTCATAAGAACATATATATTGAAATATCACAATAACATTCATACTTTTTTTTTTAATATATACTCCTAAAAACATGTCTTAATATTTTCCAAAGAAATATTCCCAAATTTTTGTTATTTTAGAATGTCATTTGTTATGTTACTTAGCTCACATTCTTTTAATTTTTTTCTTATCATTAATGATTAAAGAAATCTCTTTTAATTATGTTTGTAATTAAGAAATAAAAAGATATTTTATTAAAAATGAAATAGTTTTTTATAGGCTAGGCATACTATTTATGTCCATGTTAATTTTACCTTATGCTATAATTTGAGTAGTAGTAATTAATTTCTTTGGTTAGAGTAAGAAAATAAATTTTAGGCTCATTTTTTTTTTGTAATAAAACTTATAGTATTCTAAATATGACTGCAAAAATATTTTAAAATAGTCTTTTTATTTAGGAAGCTGCTTCAATCATATTAATCTATGTCAATTTAACCTCCCAAATATTAATCATTTTCATTATGTCAATTTAACCTCCCAAATTGTTTGGTAGAGATTAACATGATCAAAATTTTTCAAATTAGACAATTTTAGGATAAAATTGATTGTAGCTTTTTTGATTAAAAAGTGATTTTCTCTATGGATAACACCTACCACTTAGTAGCTTTCTTTTAAAAGGTGAATGTTGTTTGATTTTTATGATTTTTTTTTGGTTACAAGTTTGATTTTTATGATTTTGTTCTATCTATTGTTGAACCAGTGATAGCAATTATTCATTCATATTAATTTAACTTTGTGCCTACTGTGTAGTATGAAGGAGCTGTGAAAGAAGATGGAAGGGGACCATCTATATGGGATACCTTTTCTCATACTTTTGGTAAGACACGCTTCACTGTCTTATTTGTTGCATAGTTCATTTCTACTGCTATCTCAAATGCTTCACATGCATGGTTCTTATAATATGCTACAATGATGGCTTATTATTATCTAACATTTGTAATCTGTTGCAGGCAAGGTAACAGATTTCAGCAATGCTGATGTTGCAGTGGATCACTACCATCGTTTCGAAGTAAGTCACTATTAAAGACACCCTATTCTATGTCTTGTTAATGACATTAGTATGTCTTTTAGTGCAAGTTGGGATTCCTTTTAGAAGAGCCAAAATGATTCCAAATACTTAAAATTTATTTATTTATTAATATGACTATAGTATGTCTTTGATCAAAAGCGTGTCCGGTGTCCAACAGAGACACATGTGTTTAAATTCAATTTATTTATAAATTATTACTGATGTCGACATGTTAGTGTCGTGTCTGGTGTTTGTGTCTCAGATGAAGACTAATAGTCAATTAATTAATAGGTTTTAGTGTCTTACAGTCAGTTAGACAATTAGGCTTTCTTTACTTAATTAAACTAATTTGTAATAGATACAATTTAAACTATTGCTTTAACTATAGGTCAAAAGATGTTTGATTTTGAAAATTGAATTTTTTCTGTATACAGGAAGACATACAGCTCATGAAGGACTTGGGGATGGATGCCTATAGATTTTCCATTTCGTGGTCTCGGATTTTTCCCAGTAAGCAACTTTTATATTCAATGTTAAATAACTACTTTGGAAGTTTCAGTTACTCATAACTATTATCTGAAGCCATAAATATTTCATTTGTTAGATGGATCTGGCGCGATCAATCAGGCAGGAGTTGATCATTATAATAAATTCATCAATGCATTACTAGCAAAAGGTAGCTCTCGTTATCCCTATGTAACTGTTTCATTTGATCAATTCTGTATTTTACCTTTGAACTTAAAAAAGTTCAATCTATGAGAAGATGCATGCTTCTGATTGCTTGATCATCCATTACATTTGTAGGAATTGAACCTTATGTGACACTCTACCACTGGGACCTACCTCAAGCCTTGGATAACAAGTATAAGGGATGGCTCAGCACTGAAATCATGTACAAGAAATGTTACAAATTATTCGTATGATTTTTCAGTTTACGGGAAAAAATGCTTATATGATTCATGTCATGTGTACTGCAGAAAGGACTTCGCAACTTTTGCTGAGACATGCTTTCAGAAATTCGGAGACAGGGTGAAGCATTGGATCACATTTAATGAGCCTCATACATTTACTACACAAGGATATGATGTCGGTTTGCAAGCACCTGGACGGTGCTCTATTCTCTTTCATCTGTTTTGTAAAGCAGGAAACTCTTCTACTGAACCTTACATTGTTGCCCACAATGTCTTGCTTACTCATGCAACAGTAGCAGATATTTATAAGAAAAAGTATAAGGTAAAAAGATATAGATTTTTCGAGTACTTAAATTCAGATAGAAATGAATTTTATTGTGGTGGTTATAAAGTTTCCATCCTTTTAAAAATGCAAAAGAATGACTCATAAGTCCAACTAGGAATATCCTTTCTGAAAACTTAAACTTGAAATTCATATAAAATTGTTGATTATATGCCACTTGGGATATAAGCTGCTACTTATAACTCGGTTATTCGACAGAATATTCAAGGTGGATCACTTGGAGTAGCTTTTGATGTCATTTGGTATGAGCCGGAGTCAAACACTAAAGAAGACATTGAAGCAGCTCAGAGAGCTCAAGATTTTCAGCTAGGCTGGTAAGTTATCATTCACATATAGTACATCATAGATTGAAAATCATTGATATAAAGACTAATTATGCTTTGCTTACATTTGAAATTAAGGCTTAAGAAAGTGATAATAACTCAATCTGATTGTTAAATGTCTTAATGATATAGGTTTCTTGATCCTTTGATGTTTGGAGATTATCCAAGTTCAATGAGAACCAGAGTAGGAAACAGGCTGCCCAAATTTTCTCCATCTGAGGCTGCTCTTGTTAAGGGTTCCTTAGATTTTATAGGAATCAACCATTACACCACATTTTTTGCAAGAAACAATTCTACTCATGTAATCGGAACTTTGCTCAATGATGCTATTGCAGACTCCGGTACCATTACCCTCCGTAAGTTTCATACCAAACATTATCCAACAATCATTACCTTTGTCAGAGTGCTTTACAGTTTTTCTGTTTCCCCATAGCCACTAAGTTATCACTTCCTTTCCCTTCCTTTCTTTTTTCAGCATTCAACGGCACTAAAGCTATCGCAGAAAGGGTAAGTTATATGATATACCTCAATTGAAATTCAGTCAATGGCGCAGTTTCACTAATCTATATACATTCTGACTTGCAGGCAAATTCAATATGGTTATATATTGTGCCACAAAGTATGAGAACCTTAATGAACTACATCAAACAAAAATACGGGAATCCTCCTGTCTATATCACAGAAAGTGGTAATCTTCAAACTCTTATAATGTCACAAAACTCTAGCTTCCATTTATAAAATGATTTCAAAATGAAACATTAAAAGCATGTAAAACAGAATAAAAGTTACTAGCTAAATCTTCTTGCACATGATTTTCACAGGAATGGATGATCCAAATAGTGTATTTATCTCCCTTAAAGACGCGTTGAAGGACGAGAAACGGATTCGATATTACAGTGGCTATTTATCTTATCTAAAGACAGCTATCAAGTATGTAATAATAGTTGTTCTTACCTTATAGTCCATTACATTCCATGACCGATTTTCGAAGTTAATTAATGAAGTATTGATTTGTCTAATTGCAGAGACGACGGTTGCAATGTGAAAGGATATTTTGCTTGGTCATTGTTGGATAATTGGGAGTGGGTAGCTGGATATTCTTCAAGATTTGGTCTGTATTTTGTTGACTACAAAGACAACTTGAAGAGATATCCAAAACAATCTGTACAATGGTTCCAGAACTTTCTCAAACCAAAACCAGCTAAATAGTTGTGTACATATATAAGATTGTATTTCCAATAGTAGTGTTTTTATACTCATTTGGTTTGAAGTGAGGTGTGTTAATTTGATTATAAGATTTTAGAGTTTGAACATCTTATAAATTGATAAAATTTATTTTGTTACAAAGTTACTTCTTCATACTTGCATTGGACACTTTTTTTTCTTCTTACCAAAGTAGTATAGTTTGGTTAAATTAAGTAATATTCTAGTGTAGTGGAATAAATTGCCTAGATCTGCTAATTTATTTTATTATATGCCAGAATTTACATTCTTCATTTTGGCTATTGTTTAATATGTCTGCATGTAGATATGTACAGTTGAATAATTTAACTTGCGAATGTCCTTTGAATTTAATATTCTTTAATGATTTTTATAATTGAAAGCTACATGTGTTGAAAAAGAATTATAAGAGTAGTGTCAGAAAGTTTCGTATTGATTATGAATATGGAGAATTGAGCACTTATAAGTGGGAGAAACCACTCACCTATCACCTTAAGGTTTTGGATGAATATGTGAAATGTCTCTCACAAAAGTGTCTTGCTCTTAAAGATAGTCTTGAAGTGTAAAAATGTCTTGATTCCCGAATTGCGCCACATTGTATCACGAGATGTAGTCTTCAAATATAAAAATGCTCCTCGCTTGACCCCCGAAATAAAGACACTTTGAGAAAAAAAAAAGGTTGGAAGAAAAAATGGCAAACAAAGGTTAAAACTTAAATTGATTTCTCTGTTGTCAACTTTTTCCCACATTCACGCAGTCAAGATAATAGTGACATTTACACCTTGATCAGGCAATTAAAAAAATAGTTTTGATTTGTTCAAAATTATCAACTTTAAATAAAAGTTTTCTGATCTTGATCAACAGTGTGATACACTTGAATGCGTGAATGTGTAAAACCACGACGCTCTATCATCTGAGTTAGATGGAGTTCTTATTTTAAAACTATTTTGTTTAATATTAATATCGTGTTGAATAGTTTAAAAATATATATTATGAGTTTAGTTTTTTTATTAATAATTAGATAAATTCATCACCTTTCCTTGTTTTGAATAAAAAAAAAGAATGAGGTAATTGGAAATTTTAATGGAATTTAAAATTCAAAGCAATTAAAATGATTCAATTGAAATCCATTCATTTTTAAATTATTTTGTTTGGATGGAGTATTAAGATAATTCATTGTTAGATTTTTGAGATCATTTTTTATAAAATTTAAATTTTTTGGACCAAATTAATAAATTGAAAAGTAGGGACCAATTTACAATTTTTAAAAATTTTAAGGACCAAATTGTAAAGTTCAAAAATAATTAAGGATCGACTTGCAATTTTTTTTGAAAATTTGGGGTCAATTTTGTAATTTTGGAAAATATGAGGACCAATTTGTAAAATTTGAAGAAATAATAGTAACAAATACATTCTATGAAGTATGAGAGGAATTTCAATTTCTTTGGTTTTTGATGTCATTTCTAAATGATTAAATTTAACTTAGATAAAATACTCCATAAATTTCCATCATTTTAACAATTCTTCATTTTTGTATTCAAACAATAAATTTCGTGTAACTCATTTTAAATTCCCTCAAAACATTACATTACCTCATTAAAATGCTCCATCCAAACATACTCAAAGTATTTAAATCCGATGACAAGAAATCTCTAATCGTGGGTTTGAAATAAGCCACGCATGTAAAGAAGAATGAATTTATTTAATTACATTTTTTTACTAGGAAGAAATTTAAAAGTATAAGACTACTCATCATGTGTGAATACCTTAAAAAACAGTTTTTATTGAATAATTTAAGTCACCTTTTAGATTTAGTCTTTTGAAAGTTTTTTTTTTTTAATTATGGTTATGTAAGTTAAATTAGGGTTAATATTCAATTTGTCCTTGCTATTTGTATTGAATCCGGAGAAAAAAACTATAAAATAATATAGATTTTCTTTATCATATGAACATTTCTTAGTTTTTATTCATCATTAGAAATATTCAACATTTTTTATGACGTGACATTGACACTTTGATTTTTTTTATATGTTTCATTTTATGTATTAGTCATGGGTCACTAATTGAAACATGGCATTGACACCGTGACGTTGACACTTTAATTGAAATATGCAAATGATTGAGAAGATGTCCATGATATTTGCAAGGTTTTGAAGGTTTTTACTAATGTTACATCAATTATTAATGGCACCTCTTACCCTACTACTAATTTGTTTTTGGTTGAGCTTTACAGGGTGAAGATTCTACTCGATAAACATTCAAGCATTTCAAATAATCCTCAACTGCAAGCGCTTGCTAATGAAATGAAGTTGAAATATGACAAGTATTGGTCAGAGTCTAATATATTGATTTCTATTGGTGCAGTTCTTGATCCAAGGTATGTACAACTTATAAGTAGATAGTTAATTAAGTTGTCATTGCGTTGTACATTAGGTAGCTACTTAACTTTAGTTCTTGAAATATATCTTGAGGAGTCTCCCTTGAAAGTTTCCTCTAAATCTAAGTTTGATGTTTTAGCATGGTGGATGGGGAATGAAGTCAAGTATCCTGTTCTTAGTAAATTGGCAAAGGATATCCTAGTTGTTCCAGTTACAACTGTTGCTTCAAAAGAAACTTTTAGTGCTGATAAAAGGGTTATTGATTCGAAACGATCTTCTATGAAAACTAAGACAGGTGAAATGGTACTTTGTGGGGGTGATTGGGGGAAGGAGAAGTATGGAATTAGAGAGGGCTGCACTATTAGTATTGTAAGTAACTTTTGCTTATGGTCTTTTTTTTATAAGCAAAAGAATATATTAGAAAGCACTAGGGGTGCTTAACCCAAACAATTACAAAAGGAGATAAAAAAGAAAAAGGGTAACAAAACAACCCCATTCGGGTGCAACCGGCCAATAAGAGAAAAAACCAAAACTCACCTAAGAAAAGGTCTCGGATCGACACACCAATCCGGCCACGATATATTACTATTCCCCTTAAAGAACGCCATAAACCAATCTCAAGCAATACTTTTAATTAACCTCATCCCATCAAAAGTAGACAAATTTAAATCATTGAAAATGATTTCAGTTCTACACTTTCAAATCACCCAACAAAAAATCAAACCAAAAAACCAACCAACATCCAAGCGGAAAGATAGCTTACAAGAGATATCCAAACCAACAATTGAATATTTATATGGCTTATGCTTTTACATTTGTAATGCTTATGAAGTTATCATTTTACTTTTGTCGCTTGAAGAACCACAAGATGAACCTTTAACATATCATTTTGGTGAGGATCCGACTGTCGTTTCTTCGACAACACCAACTTGAAGATATATAATTGCAATGCCAATGATAAGATTGTTCTGAGGCATCATTAACAAATGTAATGATATTTTGTGTTTTTTTAAAACATAAGTTTTATAACTTATGTTTGAACAAGGTTTAATCTTTTACATTAACTTCTCTTTGAACATGTGATGTGATTATGTGAATGGTATTTAAAATGTAATGTCAAATGCCAATGAGAATCTGGAAATTTAACGTAATGGCAATTTATTGTGAATTTTGAAATTAAATATTTTATTTTATTTTTCCTCTTTAATTCAGGTGGTCTGGATACCCGGACCGAAAAATTATTGGTCCGGTCTCGGTTCTCCATTAACAAATCATCCATTATCCGATCCGGTCTCGGTTTACTCGAACATACCAGATTGGTTTCTGTCCAAAAAATTAACCAACAATGTTCTGGTCCGGTCCCGATTTACCCAGTTAGGGTTTCGGTCCAACTCTAGTCATGGCATCCATCTGAACGAAGATTGTTTACACATGTGACCAATGATAACTCTACTAGTGAGGACCAGTACAGTCACGCTAGAATTCTCTTTTCAGATATGTACATTTGTTCTTCTTGCGCTCTTCCTCCTCATATAATAATTCTAACCACCTTACATTAAATCTCATCATAGACAATTTGATGAGATTGCTTAGGATTGATATAGCCTCTTAATGGTAATTGGAATAAGGTTTGATTGTTCTAAATCCCAGACTATGATATCCTCTATCAGTCATAAATGTGTTCCCAATCATATCTCAATAAGATATTGACATGTGTCATACTTAGGCTGACATAACCAATTTGACCTATTAGCTATTTCAACATAGTCCTATTCTTTTGGGTGGATTATTAATTGAGGTGAACTCCATTAAATTTGAATTGAATCCTGCCCATTTCAGAATCTAGTGCAAGAGATCCATCATGTGCACATTTATATGGAAGTTATATTTTTTCCATTACGCCTCATTCCATCCTACTATTAGATTTGATGTGTGTACCAATTGATAAACTTGCTTTTGTAAGGAGCAAGGCCTTGAAGTAGGGATTAAGATGTTTTTAATTCCTTCCTCTATATTCCTTATCTTATGAAATAGAACTCATGTGGAGCTCAATCAATTTATAAGATTATGTCAAACAAATCAACAAATGTAAGTTATGTATGTTTAATTTAAAGTTCAAAAGATTATGGGACGGTGAGAATGTGGCACTAGTCACAACTACTCAGTAGAAAGAACTATACATGTTAAAATGAAAAACAAAAGTTGAAATTCTTTGTCAAGAAAACGATTGGAGATTGCGACACTTTAAAATCACAAGCAAGCAAGTTGTCAATTTATAAGTCATAGTTTCAGTTTTGGATGCTTCATTTTTGGCATACCATATATAGTACTACTACTACTTCTTCCACTCTCCAAAAAACCTAATCAAATCTTGGCCGTTGAAATAATCTCCCAATTATTCTCACACGAGTACACGTGCACCTATCACACATTTTTTCATTTTTCATTTATTTTCCTAATTAATTTATTATTACTTGTTGCTTTCATGCATGGAATTCTCCTCCAACACACACAAATGAAAGAAAGAGTCATTCTTAATCTTATGCTTTTATTACCTCTCTTAATATTACTTCAACTCTTGAACCCACCTCATTAATTTTCTTACAACCCCATTAATTTTATTTAATCAAAATTTAATTTTTGTTCATTCTATTGTGAAACGGAAATGAAGGGGTCTCTCCCCTTTTTGTGGGTCGGATCTTGTACTTATACAACTGTCACATCTTCACCTTCATCATGATCATGAAATAATGCACATTTCATGTTTGTGATATTGTTTCTTACTGGTTTTGGTTTTGTTTTTGTTTACATATATATATATTTAGATCAGATTCATATATATATAATTCAGTGTTGTGGTGGGTGAATCAATGGAGGAGAAGCAGAGGAAGTTTGTTTGTAAGTATTGTTTCAAGAGATATCCTTGTGGAAAGTCTCTTGGTGGTCATATAAGAACACATATGAGTGAGCAAAGAACTCACAATGCTGCTGCTGCCGCTGTTGCTGCTGCTGCTGTTGCTGATGCTCGTGTTTTCAAGGTAGATCATGCTGTTAGGAACAAGAGAGATTCGTCGTGTTCCGAAGGTGTTGGTGCTGATGGAAACAATAGTTATGGTCTTAGAGAGAATCCGAGGAAAACAATGAGGTTTGTGCATTCGAATCATCATCGTGATCGTGATCGTCGTCATGATGCTGCTGCTGCTGCTGCGGATATGGAGCATGAAATGATCAAATTCTGTAAAGAATGTGGGAAGGGATTTCCTTCGTCGAAAGCTCTTTGTGGTCATATGGCTTCTCATTCTGAGAAAGAGAAAAAGATCAATAGATTTGATCAAGTTATGGAGGATAGTCAATCTGATGATGATACTGATGATGCTTGTGCTGTTGCTGAAACAATGAATCTGAGGAAATCAAAAAGAAGAATTAGGTTCAAGTCTCTTACTCTTTCGAATCAGAATCAAAATCTAATTCAAAATCAACCTTCTTCTTGTTCTGTTGATGGTTCTTCATCTATGTCAGAGATGGAACAAGAACAACAACAAGAGGTTGCTATGTGTTTGATGCTTTTGTCTAGAGATTTTTTTAGTCATAAGGGTCGTTTTGTTTCTGAATCTTCTGATAATAATAGCGCGGTTGTTTTAGAGACGAAATCGTACATTTCTGATAAAAAGATTGTTATTAGAAATTGTAACAAATTTGTCTCTAGTAATGATGATCATCATGAAGCTGCCGAGAAGAAGCTGAAGCTGAAGTCTGTTGGGATTGGTGTTTCGAATAAATCGGATTCGAGAGATTTCAGATATGCTTCCAAGATCAAAATTGTAGATTCAAAAGCTTCAAACTTTGAATTCAAGAGGCCGAAAGTGGAAGAAGATAAATCTGGATTCGCGGATTGCAAAAGCAAATACAATGTAGCAACAACTGGGTTTAAGAAACCAGGGATGATGAATAAGGATTTGGATCATGATTCGAGAAAGAAACCGAACTATGAAGGATTTGGTTTCAACAACGGCAACAAGAATGAAGAAATCAATGAAGATGTTAGAAACAGTTTGAAATACGAGTTTTATGGTAGCGAAAAGGACGATGATTCTTCGTATGTTTCAACAACAGATGAAGAGAGTGATGAAGAAATCAGTTCCGAAAGTGATTCATTCCTTGCTGCAAAATCTCATAACAGCAAAAAGAAATCAAGTAACAAAGCTAAGAAGAAGTTGAAGTCAAAGAAAAGCAAGGAATATGAGTGTCCAATTTGCTACAAAATTTTCAGGTCAGGACAAGCATTAGGAGGACATAAAAGATCACATTTTGTTGGAGGATCTGAAGAGAACACTACTTTTGTCATCAAACAAAATGCTGCTGCTCCTTGTTTGATTGATCTCAATCTACCTGCTCCTGTTGATGAATAAACAAAATGACCAAATGGGTTATCTTTGATTTTACTTTTACATCATTTTTTTTTCAAGCTTCTTCTATTAAGGTACCTTAATGAATATCTTGAATTTTAAGAATGTTTTTTTTTGTCATTATTCCATATGATGATAGCAAACTGTTCAGGATTTGAATCCTGATGTTGACGTTCAACCTAACAATATCGATTTTTTCTCAGTTGAGTTAGGATTTAGGACTTGTTGTTTCATGTTAATGATGGAACATGACAATTTCATAGTCTTGAAAAATTTGTTTCACCATTGATTGATTGAATCAATATTCTAAATAATTGTGAGTTGAGGTAGTTGTAAGGTTGCCTAGGATTAAGGTAGGAGAAGCATATAATTGCAGCATGTGTACGTGTTATACACGTAGTTCTAATAGTAGAAGAATTTGTATACTTTTTCTCTTCATGCCAATTACTATATGTGGTGTGGTGTTGCTTATTCAATTCATTTACGTTGGAGTGTATGAGAGGACCACAAAGGTATCATACTGCCTTCTGATCTATCATGTGGGCTCAACAAACAAATTTGGGGCACTCGAGAATCAAATTAACTCGCATATGAACAAAATTGTATGGTATGTATGTGTGGAATTATTACAATGAGATAATGCCGGTTCATTGGACCGCCTAATCTAGTCCGGGGTCGAACCGTATTCTTCTTTACCAAGTTCAGTGTCAATCATTACTGGACCAATTAACAATTAGTGATTGTGTGCAATTTTGTCTGGTTCTATAAATCTGAATTTGTGGGTGAATTGAAACACGAGTAAATGGTAATTAAGTGCAATAAGTTGGTGAAGAATTAAGTGGATTAGTGGGATCATGCTTAGTGATGAGGGAACAATTGTTGTCTCTATTACACATAAAGTAAATTGCTAAGCATCAACTTTTCTGCCTCAGTGTGACAAAAAATATGAACAGTATTTATCTAGATTGCTCTGGCCGGCAGAATCACAAATTGTTTTGATCAAGTGGCAGGAAAACATAAAATACTAGGAACTGTAGTTTGTTTGGGATGAAAGAGTTTATTCAAGTTGTTCAGGAAGCTAAAATTTAATAGGTGAGGAAGTGAAATTTCATAACTTTGAAAGTGTGCTCTAGTAATTAAATGTTTCTGTACAACTATCAACTGAACTAAGTGGCTGGAACCCGCACCTATGTAACTTGATGTTTCTTCACAACTATCAACTAAGGTAACATAACAGGGCTATTTATTCTCTTTCTTAAAGTATGTTATCTATCATGTTGTTTTTTCTTGTTTGATCATGCAAATTGAATTAGATAAAATAAAGTCGAGCTAAGGTCGTCTTTTAGGGTGGGGTAGGTGAACTACTGCACAAATCTAAAATTTATCATAGTTAAACTATCCTAAATTATTTGTCACAATTAAATCGGGGTTAAATATGACCTTTATTTATTTTATCATATTTAAATTACTGTTAATCTACATAGAAATTCCAAAAACTTGAGATCGGTTAATGCAAGACAATTTTGTGAGCTCGTCTAATGTTGAAATATTCAGCTAAACTTTTGTAATTTTGTCACCTTTTTAAGAAATAATTAAAAAATTTCCTAAATTCATAACAAGGTATGTAGTACTAGTATTAAGTTATTATTGACTTTATAATTGAAATGTTGAAAGGAATAGTAGTCACTATTTGTCTGCAATAGAATTTCTGTTAAACTGTGTACAGGCCATGATGTCTGGCTTAATAAGAATAAGATCATTGATTCTTTCTAGAGTGGGCTCAATAAAAGATGTGAAAAAAGGGTAAGAGGAGGTTGAATAATTGCTAGGGGTGAGAAGTGTACATGGGATGTTATTTTTTAAAACTTTTCTTTATGAGATATTTAAAACATCTATAACAATGGAAATCACTACATTATTAGATGTTTGGGTCTCCATGTTTTTATAAGAAGAGCCATGAAGAAGATAAACAAATATATGATGAATTTTGAGGTATTAATATTTACTCTCTATTTATATGATCATGAGACGTTCTATGTATATAGTTATTAGTATTAAATTATCCTCCATAGATATTATTTACTTTGAGTTTTATCTACCAAGATAGTATATTGATAATATTAATTTATGTGGAAAAAAAAGAGTAATAAATGCATAAAAAATTGAAGAAATTTTAAAGGAAATTTCTTTACCCACCTCCCTACTTTCTTGGTCACCCCTGATGAAATCCTCAAAATACCCCTTGTTTCGGAAATGCATTTCCGAAGTCACTTATTTTATGAGAAAAAAGGTGGTTTCGGAAATGTACTTCCGAAAACGTGTTTTTTTTTTATGAAAAACACTGATTTCGGAAATGTACATTCGAAATATTGTTTTTTTCTAGAAAATAGGTGAATTCGGAAGTACATCTCCGAATTCACGCCCCCTTTGAAGAATTCGGAAATGTACTTCCAAAATAAGGTCAGGTACAGAAGAAAAATAACAAACAACAACGATTCAATTTATTTAACGGATGAAGATTACATCGATCACATTACATAAGATTAAAGTTACATATTGTTAAACACGGGTAGGTGAGGATGAGTCAACATTTTGATAACGTCGGCCCCCGATCTTTGAAGTTTCGCATCCAACTCAATCGGACCCTTCGAAGAAAATCGGTCGAAAGTTGTCCACAAAACCGCTAAATCTTCGTCGTTCTTGACCTCGAATGGTGTGAACTCAACGTCTCCATCGTCGTTAAGCGATGGCGAGCGGTACTCAAGCTTGACAACCTTCCGATTTTCCGGATATTGCAATAGCGTGTTGAGCGACGTTATCAAGTCTGCAAACGGCGTGTCGCGCGAGAAGCGGAATTTGAACGGCACCGGGTAGCCACTGGTGAAGTAGACGAATGCTAGGTGGGAGTAGGTTTGTGTCATTTGTGTTTTGTGGTGTGAAGATGATGAAGAAGAGAGTGTTGTATTTATAGACTTATTGGAGTAATAATGGCCCAACAAACCTTATCCTGCATTCAGTGGAAGTTTCGGAAATGAACTTCCGAAATTGGTCTGATAACATGTATAATTCGGAAATGAACTTCCGAATTATGCAGAAACAGAGGTGAATTTCAAATTTTAAGACTTGCATTCTGTTTTGGGTTAACAATACCAAATGCATACAAAATAGGCATAAAAATGGCAATGACAACATAAAACATACTTATATTATATATGTATTGAATCGGTCCGATTTTACATGGTAAACGACAATACATACAAAAAAGGACACGCACCGGTCATTACAAACAAAAAACGGCCCGGTAAAAACAAAAATTCGCCGAACCAATCGGTGGCGCTTAAATCTAAAATCGGTATGTTCTTCGACCACTCTCTATTTTCCTCACGCTCTTGCCTCATCATTTCTTCAAACTCCGCCATTCTTAAAACGAAAGGATCCGGCCAAGTCTCCGCCTCATTTGAATGATATGCCTTCCATTGACAAGAAGTAGCCGGTATAGGATACCCCAGTTTCAAAAAAACTTGCACGAAGTGGTGCGATCTTAGATACCCGATACATATGATGCGGCTCGACGCGTCTAATGGCGGTCGGTTATGAAGTGGAAAGAATGTCTCACATAGTCCAAATCTCGTCAAATCGACACACACCCGATCGTATGCACTTGCTATTAGATGGCCCATATCGGGGAATGACATCCACTTCAAAACCGGGGCGATACCGCTAAGTGATCGAACAAGTGAGTCATGAAGTTTCTCAAAGTATTCTTGATTTTCATATAGTCGGGCGTAGATGTCCCGATGCAAAGTCAACTCCGAAATAAGTTCCCGTCGAATTAGAGTTTGATTTTCTCCTCCTTTTCTAAGCAAAGCCACAACGGCCCGATATCCACAATTGTCGTTGCCTCAAACATCAACTATGTTATCAATATATTTGTGCATAAAAAGCGGCATCTCATCAATGTAGATCATGGGAGATTTTTTGATCGGAGGTGTGCGAGGCGGCTTTGAAATACGCGCTCCTTTGTTACCACTACACTTGGACTTTGGTGTCGGTGAATCCGGGAACAATGCATCAACATGTTCAAAGTAGGAAGGAGATCGTTTTGTTGAAGTGTCTTCTTGTGTATTTTTTGGCTTTTTCGGAGCACCTTTCATTTTAACCGGTTGAGATGGCGGTTTCAAATCGGTGGTCTCCAGAAATGCAATTTTTCGTAATTGTTCTTTTATGTGCATTTTCATTGTGTCATCCGCTTTAGCAAACTTATCCATTATCACTTACAACTCGTCGGAGATGGTGATTTTGGAATCATTTTCTTTCGGCGGGTCAAAATCATCAAAATGGAGCTTATTCCAATGGTCGATTACCTCATTCATGCGTATCGGTGAATTCAACTTCATTTTTTTAGAAAGTATACAAGCACATGGAAGGTCGTATGTTTTTCTAATTGTGCACCCGCATTTAGAACTATCCGGACACGTTGTCTCCGCCCGCTTCGCTTCATGAAACATAAAATTCAAGCCCGAATGGGATATGTTGTAAATCAATTGCGAGAATAGATTTTGGCCCTTAAATCGGTGTTCCATAACCGTCTTGCTCCGACCGAAAGATGTTTGAATTTTATTGTGTTGATTTTCGAGCATTTAGTTCACGGTGTCCCATCCCCGACACAAATCCCCCTTGCTATCACCCAACTATCTCTTCAACACCGCATGTGCGAATTCAACTCGGTTAGTCGTAGTGCAACCAAGATGTCTTACTCGATCCGTCCAAGCACAAACAATTTTTTCTTTTACTTTGTCAAGGATAGTGGATTCGACACAATGACAAAAAGTCTTAATGGAAACGCACAAAGAACTAAAGTGTACCAATTTCTAGGTATACAACTCTTCGGAGTGTGCATCTAAAATCTCCTCCATGCGGCCATAATCCTATCCACCACAACATCGGCTTTGATAACTTTACCGTTTTCATCCGGCCTATCTTTTGTGCCAACTGCGGGTTTGAGCTTACTTCTCACGTTGCACGTTATGTGATACCGGCAAAGTAATGCGGTCGATGTCAGGAAGACGGTATCGACCGCATTCATCAAAGCATTGTCCCGGTCGGTAACAATGACATTTGGCATAGCCTTTTGATCAACCAACAAAGACTTGCATATTCTCAAAGCCCATGTAAAGTTATCCTCTTTTTCACATTCTAAAAAAGCAAATCCGACCGAATATGTCTTGTCCGTCGAGGTCACACCGACAATCTCTAGAAGAGGAAGCCTATACTTGTTGGTCTTGTACGTCGAATCCATCATAAGAACGGTTGGAAATGTGTTGAACAATTTGATACTTTCGGGATGAGTCCAAAAAATGCCACGCACCGTAACTTTGTCCTCGGACGTTAGGAAGCTTGACACGTATTGGTTATCGCCTAATAGTTTCAAAAATTGTTGCATTTCCGACCGATGGCCCATTTTCAAGACTTTAAGGTTGTGCCGTTCATTGTAAACTTGCTTGATATTTGAAACGCTGTCCGGTTTTTTTCGCTTCAAATCGGCAAGTATGTTTCTCGGCGCCACTTTGACTATCGATAAATCCGAAATAACATTCTTCTCTTCGCGGGACAAACGACACGCCATTGGATGCCCGTGTAACTTGGCATCCAATGCATGATTATGAATTCCACAAATGATGCTTAAACGCCACAAATCATCAACCCTCTGAGTCACGCGCAACTTAAACGGACACCCACACTTTCTCGATCCCGTGTCTTCGTGTTTTAACACCTGGTTTGTTGGTGCATAACTCCCACCCCTCTCGCAATTCAAAACGACAAAAGCTTTATGTCTACTATTTCCATTGGTGCATAACACCAAGTTTACTAGCTTCGCTACGAACCCAATCAAGCGATTATTCACAACAAGCGAAGCTCCGATTAGTTGTAAAATGTTGTCGTACATCTACCGCATCAATCATGGATTTAACGTCGCTAACCGGGTCGTTATTAACGTTGACATCTTCCGGAACTACTATGTCATCATCGACAATGTTGTCCGAATGCACCATACCTAACATATGCAAAAATTAGCAAAATTGGCCAAAACTGTTTTTTTTTTTACTGCCAGGGATGATTTCGGAAGTACATTTCTGAAATTTGTTAGGTAACTTAATTCGGAAATGCACTTTCGAACCATCACAGTTTCCATCACAAATTTCATCAATCAATGTAGTGAAATAGGGAATGAAACGAGAGATGTTTACCTCAAATTGTAGCTTTCTATGCTGCCTTTAACGAGATCAACGGTTTGAAACTTGATTTTGAGACGAAAAATGGTTTGATTTTGATGGAAGTTTTGGAGAGGGTTTGAGTTTGTTTTGGAGAAAAATGATGAAATAGTGAAGGAGGGAAAATGGTATATGAACACTTTTTTTCGGAAATGAACTTCCGAAATAATACTTGACTGTAAAAAACAACGTATTTTTTTATTTTTCATGCATTTCGGAAATGCATCTCCGAAAACACCAATTTTTTGGTGTTTTCGGAGATGCATTTCCGAAATTTGAAAAAATCTTTAAAAAAAATTACTTCGGAGATGCATCTCCGAAACAGGGTAAGTTGGAGTTTTTGCTGGGAATGACCCCATAGGGAGGTGGATAAAGAAATTTTCATTTTAAATTAAGAGACAAATACAAATTGAAAGAATTTATTATTATTATTATTATTGTTATGTCTTTTTTTTCAATCAATATTTATTGAGTCACTCATTTTTGGTAGAAAGACTAAAATATTGGGGTGAATAAATATACATGAGGAGGAATGCTAACTAGACGGTTTTTTTCAATACTATCTCTTTCTCTCTCTACTGAATAAAACTAATGTGTGTTTCACCATTTTAAGTACGGTCTACTTTTAAAAGAGAAATGCTAAGAACACTCTCTTTTCAACACTCTCTCAAACACTCACTCTCTTATTGGTTGAAATATGTGTGGGTCCTACCACTTTATGTGAGACCTATTTTCAAAATGAGGGACCCGCACATGTTTCAACCATTAAGAAAGTGAGTGTTTAAGAGAGTGTTGAAAAGAGAGTGTTGCTAGCACTCCTCACTTTTAAAATAAGGGACACATATATTTTATCAAATAAAAGAGTCAAATGTTACAGAGGGTATTGAAAAGAGAGTTCATATCACTTTTCAAATATACAATAAATTAAAAACAACCATATATTTAAATTCAACAACTCATGTTTATTTAAAATTTTAAAATATTAGATATATGAGTCTTTTCATATATATGTTGCTCAACGCATACTCTTTCATTCCATAAGAAAGAGTATATGATTAACTTGCATAGTTAACACTTCAACGTTTAATTCAGTGAAATAATGAATGTGATGTGAGAATGAGAATATATCTTAATACTTGAAATGACAAATTTTCCTCTTAAATAGTGGAAATGCTTAAAACATAACGTAGAAAATGGTGTGAATCATGTTCAGTCGTCTGATTGGTCTGATTGGTTTAAATAACTAGTAATGCTCTAGATGACAGAATTACCTAATTGAGGAAAAATAGAAGTCTACCTACTTTTTGCACTTGTTATCTTTTCTTTATTATTGAGCCTTGTGGGCAGTCCGGAACAAAGAAGAAAATGGTTTTTATCAATTAAATAAAAAGGTTTTCTAATGATAAAATCAATTATAAATTATAAATATTTCATAATATATCAAAATTCAATTAAATAATTAATCATAGTATTTTCTTTTATTACAATAGTCATTTCTATACGATCTATGAAAAAAAATTCAATAATATGACCTTCACTTATAAAAAAAATAGATATATTATTCATAATTTGTATTTATATTTTTTTGGGTTATTCGTTCCAAAAATCTAAAATATAAATGTTTCATAAATGTGTTTCATAAATCCTATAAAAACTCGAAAACATCAATTACGCTTTTGTTTAGCGGCATTGCGCTAAAAAAGTGTTTGGAACATAACATCTGAACACCCCCATTTCTAAAAGTTAACTTCTGAACATGTATTATTTAGTTGTTAGAAAATGTGTGTCTAATTTCTAATTAGTTTCAATTATTTAAAAATAAATAAAGATAATAGGAGATCAATGAACAAATTTTGGATAGAGATTAAAGAAGAAATTACTAGAAAATCTAAAATATAAATGTTTTGATTTCAAAACAAGCAATCAGTGGGGGTAGAGGGAGTGGGTCATTGTAGTGCGACTACACAAAACTCTGAATCGGTGAAGCGGGATAGACAGTCAAGATTAGCATTTTAACATCCAAGTTAGTGAGGTTAGAGAGGTATAACTTGAAAAAGTGAAAATGAAATCGTACATGTTATGGTGCATGGAACGACTTATGTATGGTAGACGGTTAAAACCATCCCCGTTGGATTCAACATGCATCGTAGAGAGCTGACCAGACAGATCTGAATATGAGTAGTGGACCAACATCTCAGACCAGGTGTGAGGCCCTTTTAGTGAGGTTCTGTCTATATGTTGGCTTTGTGTGACAATGTTTTGTGTTTGGCCCTTGTAATTTTGTATGTCTTATTGGGCCTTTGATCGATCTGGAATAGTTGTCCCAAGTCATTGTTGTCACGATTGAAGTGAGAATTGCATTAGAAGATTTGAGGTCTTCCTTCAGGAAACTCTTCTTCATCGTCAGAGATTTGGTATGTTAAACATCACTACTCATATTGTTGTTGTTGTTGTTATTGTTTTTTAGATCCTAAAACCTAGAGATTTATCTTGTTGTTTTACTGTTTAAACATGTTTATGTTATAGGTTTATTGAGGTTGTTGTTGATGTTGTTGAGACCCATTATTGAGACCCGAAACCCTAGAGGTTTTATGTTGTTGTTGTTTAAATAAATTTATGTTATAGGCTTATTGATGTGGTTGTTGTTGATGTTGTTGTTGTTGAGACTAGTTGTTGAGACTCTAAAGGTTTATGTCGCCGTTGTTGTTGATGTTATTGTTGATGTTGTTGTTGAGTTTTAGATTGATATTGATAATGAGTTTATGTTTTTGTGATTCTTTGTGCAACTCTCATCTTATTCCGTCAAATTGAGTTTATTATATCTAATGTCAATTATTTATTTTACTAACCCCTCTTTAAACATATAACCTATTAAATTGATTTTGGAAATTATCATATGAAAAATTATGTTGTAATTAAAATATATCTTACACTGATTAATGTTTTTCTAGCATTTTGCTACTCATCATTCATCTCACGTTCTTTTATAGTTAAAATTTCCAATATTTCTAGTTTTCGTTCAACTTTCTTCCATAATTGTTGAATAAAGAAATTGAAATATTAATGATATTTTAAACATGAAAGAACGTGAAATGAATGATGAGTTGTAGAATGCTTGATAAACTTTAATCAGTGTAAGTTGTTCTTCAAATATAACACAATTGTTCGTATAATTATTTTTCTATCCAATTTTGAGACTATGTTCAGTTAGGGTTTAGTGAAATAAGCAATCCACATTAGATTTAATAAACTCAATCATATTTTACTCGTCGGTTTTATGTTAAAACCGAGGTGAAAGGTGTTATACCCGTCGGTGGAATATCCCAACCGAAGGGAAATGTTTTTTTGCCATTTAAGAATTCCGAAAAGGATCTCCTCGAGGATCGAACCCATGTGAAGAGCACTTTACCCCTCGGTTATTTCTAAACTAAGGAGTAACATAACAAGTTTTCATAATGCCTTTCATTACCTCGTCTCTAATACCGAGGTTAAATCTCCTTTACGACTGAGGTTAAATGTGTTTTTTTAGTAGTGGAATTAAATGCTTATCATATCATCAAAATGTTTCACATCATGTGTTCTACATGTGGATCTAGGTTTAGAGGCATAGATGACCTTTTTAAGACACTTGAGTTGTTGGAATCGAGGTTGAATCAATAACGTGTGTGATGTTGGAGCATTTTCCTAGTTCTTTGATCGTCGACCATGTGTTCATTTGAATTTAATATGAAGGCTATATGGTAAATCAGTTCTTTCTTTCACCCTCCTTGACTATGAGACTTAAAAAACTCATGGGTTCTCTTCTATAGCGTCTAAATCCATATTCCATTACTTCTCTTCTTCTCGATCTTATTCTTTTGTTCTGATATCTTTTGAAATGCTCATGAGATTTGATTCGTACACGTATCAAGAGTTTCTTCTCTTATAAGTAACGATTTTCCCTTTTTTTTCTATGTTTGTCTATGGTTCTATGGGGTTCCTAGAGAGATTGTTATGAAGGGTTTGAAAGGTGATATCGATGTCAAAGATGGAGAGGTATTTGTTGGTCTTGAACCTAGGAAAAAAATTTAGGGGCTTTGCTTTCCCAGCTTTACCTTTGATGAATCTAGTTGGTGATTTCAAGCAAGAACGTAAAAGCTCAAACTCACATCAGGGTGTATCAGCATGCTTTTGATTATGAACCCACTAACAATGAAGTAATGTGGTGGTTAGAATTTCAGTCTTGTGCTTATACACATGGTCATTCTTTTTTATGTCTTTGTAGTGAAACTGAGATGGAGCAAAGTAATTGTCAGATCGATCAGGATTCTAGAGCTGGAGACCCAACAACATGGATGGATTAGGAGATACTAGATAACATTTTTGTTTGTATTGGTAAGGTAGGGTCTGGATTATGCCTTTACCGATGTAGTTTCCTGCTCGAATTTAGGTTGCTCTCCTGGAAGAAGATAAAATAATATGCAGTATGTGCAATGCATGTGTTCTTCCTTTTCATGAATTTGTATTCTACCATTTAATGATTTCAAGGTTGGGGTTCCTAATCACATTAGGGTTGCTTCTTTGTAACTGCGTCAAGTGAGTTAAGTTTATGCCAAGGTCTTTCAATAATGGTGTGAATATAAAAGAAGCGTGCCAACTTTGACGCTCCTTTTCCACCTTTTAACTATTAATAGTAGATAGGCCGACTAAGAATGAAGTCAAATTTTACTCTCATTTAGGCATGGTAGGAAAATGTTCGGGTGTATAGTGAGATATGAATAACTTCAAGGGCCATTATTACATGATCACTCCTCTCACTAAGGTTTCTCATGCAAGTATTTATGATGTTACCTGTTACGCCTCTGAAATGCTTTGATGAATTCCTTAAATTATGGCATCAAAATCATTTCTTGGTCGGAAACCTATGTCTACCTTCCTGATGATATGTCTCAATAGGAGATATACTTACAGAATAAACTAATGGTCTTTTAGAAAGTTCTTGGCTTTGGTGATGGTATTTAGCCCTATACAATTGCATCAAAGAAGTTGAAGAGAAGTTACATTGAGACCCACCTACTAGTGGAGGCCACCACGAAAGAGGAAAGGCAGGATATTTTTGATATGGGGAAAGGTGGGGCCCTATATCCATGAGATTTTTAGTAGTGGAATTAAATGCTTATCTTATCATCAAAATGTTTCACATCATGTGTTCTACACGTGGATCTAGGTTTAGAGGCAAAGTTGACCTTTTTAAGGCACTTGAGTTGTTGGAATCGAGATTGAATCAATACCGTATGTGATGATGGAGCATTTTCCTAGGTCTTTGATCATCGGCCATGTGTCCATTTGTAGTTAATACATGAAGGCTATAGGGTAAATCAGTTCTTTCTTTCACCCTCCTTGCCTATGAGACTTAAATAACTCCTAGGTTGTCTTATATAGCGTCTAAATCCATATTCCATTACATCTCTTCTTCTCGATCTTATTCTTTTGTTCTAATATCTTTTGAAATGCTCGTGAGATTTGATTCTTACACGTATCAGGAGTTTCTTCTCTTATAAGTAACGATTTTCCCTCTTTTCTATGTTTGTTTATGGTTCTATGGGGTTCCTAGAGAGATTGCTATGGAGGATTTGAAAGGTGATATCATTGTCAAAAATGGAGAGGTAGTTGTTGGTCTTGAACCTAGGAAAAAAATTTAGAGGCTTTGCTTTCCCAGATTTACCTTTGATGAATCTAGTATGTGATTTCAAGCAAGAACGCAAAAGCTCAAACTCACATCATGGTGTATCAGCATGCTGTTGGTTATGAACCCACTGACAGTGAAGTAATGTGGTGGTTAGAATTTCAGTCTTGTGCTTATACTCATGGTCATTCTTTTTTATGTCTTTGTAGTGAAATTGAGATGGAGCGAAGTAATTGTCAGATCGATCAAGATTCTAGAGCTGGAGACCCAACCACATGGATGCATTAGGAGATGCTAGATACCATTTTTTTTTGTTGGTAAGGGAGGGTCTGGATTATGCCTTTACCGATGTAGTTTCCTGCTCGAATTTAGGTTGCTCTCCTGGAAGAAGATAAAATAATATCCAGTATGTGCAATGCATGTGTTCTTCCGTTTCATGATTTTTTATTCTCCCAAATAGGTTTTTGACTACCATTTAATGATTTCGAGGTAGGGGTTCCTAATCACATGAGGGTTGCTTCTTTGTAACTGCATCCAGTGAGTTAAGTTTATGTTAAGGTCTTTCAATGCTGGTGTGAATATAAAAGAAGCGTGCCAACTTTGACACTCCTTTTCCACCTTTTAAATATTAATAGTAGATGTTCTGGACTGGGCCAAGGCTAGGCCCAACACCGCTTTCGGCCCAATAAGCCTCAGAGGCCCATGAATAGTTCATTGCCTCCCCGACACGCCTTGCTCGGCACTAACACCCTACCCGGAGCAGACGACCTTGCTCGGCGTTAACTCTCCCCCGGACGTCATCCTTGCCGAGGACCCTGCTCCGCGCAGGGCTCTTTCATATCCAATCCTCCGAATAACTCGGATCCCACGTGGCTCCTAAAAGACCGCGTCTTCCCTTGGACTTCGGAGCGGTTAACCAGGACAGAGGGCGTACACGCACCTCCGATATTTCCGCTCAGGAAACCTGGCAGTCTCCTAGTTGGGCTTGGGAATCCAACCCAATAGCGAGATCATGGCCCAGCGCTGGGGGCTATATATACCCTCTTTGACTAGAGGGTCAGGTATTCAATTCTCTTCTAACCTTAGCTAGTACTTACTCTCCTTTGCTCATCCACTCACTTTGGCATCGGAGTACCTTGCAGGTACACCCCCCCTCTCACTTCACGAAGACCAGCATCCGAGCAGGCCTTGACGATTCTTCTGATCAGGTACGATCAGTGGCGCCGTCTGTGGGAAACAAGCTTCCCCTTCTTTAAAGAAACAAAGATCAAAAGCTAATCCATCCTTCGATCGTCATGGCCGGTAACAACAACAACACTGTCCTCGTCCCGACCCCCGATCCTTTCCGCCTTACGGACATGATCGAGGAATCCAGCCAGGCTCTGCATCGACGGGGAGGTCGACGACACTCTGCTGAAAGGAATGGGAGGACAGGTCATGAGACCCCCCAATCCGTCAGAAGACCACCACCTCAGCACGTCGAGCAGGCTCAGAATGACGAGGCCGAGCAGCTCCAACCTCAGAACAACGAAGAGGACACAGCTCGGAACGATCGCAACGCCGAGTTGATCCAAACCCAGCCTGAACAACCGCTGACTCGCGTCCAACACGAGACGGACCACAGGGACGGGCAGACTGCCTCTTCCTCCACCCGTTCCCGTGAGAGACCGAGAACTCACCATCGGCAGACTCAGGATGCTACAGATGCCCATGGGGAAACCGACCCCTCGACCCTCGTCATCCTCAAAGAGCTGCAGCGGACCAACCACCTCATCCGACTCCAGGGCGAACGGATTGAGAAACTGGAAAAGAGGCACCGTCACCGCTCTCCCCCGCGGAGACACCGTCGATCGCGTTCCTCCTCTTCGCGCTCCCCGCCCAGGAGGACTCGCCGACGCTCACCATCCTCCTCTCGGTCTCCACCGAAAAGATCCCGCCGCCAAAGGTCCTACTCGCGCTCCCCTCTGCGGAAAAGCAGGAAAAATCGGAGGCCTGAGCCCGCAGAGGAAGAGAGCCCTTCTCCCGACAGAGAGGAAAGAAGGCTCGCCAGGAAGGGGAGGAAACCTCGCAAGGAGGAACCCGCCCGGCGTAACACACGCTCGATCTCTCCGAGCGCCAGCGACGAGGAGGAATTCCGCAGCCCCTTGTCTGAAAGCATTAGAAGGGCCCGTCTTCCCCGAGGAATGGAAAAACCCCCGACTTTGGATGCATACGACGGGACTACAGATCCCGACGACCACATCAGGAACCTGGAAGCCGTCATGGAGTATCACGTCGTCCAAGGCTCCATCAAATGTCGGATCTTCCCGACCACGCTCCGGAAGGGGGCAATGACCTGGTACAGGAATCTCCCTCCCAACTCCATCAAGTCTTGGGCCGAGCTCAAGGAACTCTTTCTGAGTCACTTCACTGCTTCCCGCCGTCAACCGAAATCAGAGGCAAACCTCGAAGCTGTAGTCCAAGGGACCGACGAGCCTCTCCGAGACTACCTCGACAGATTCAACAAGGAGGCCGTCCAAGTGGAGACAACCGACTACATGAAAAGGTATCTCCTCGAGCGAGGGCTCCTCCCCGGCAGCGAATTCAGGAAAGCGATAAAGATCGAAAAAATGCGATCTATGAACGCCATCTTGAAAAGGGCGCAGGCTTTCATCTCCTTCGAGGAAGGCGAAGCGGCCGCAGTCAAAGCATCAAGGGGAAATGGCGTTACTCGGAGCTCGAGCCAAGACCCGTCCGCCGCGCCCCGAGCAAACGAAAGAAAGAGGGACGACAGGTCCCGCGACACAAAGGAGCGCAGAGGTCCAGCAGGGCGCTTCAACGACTATACCCCCCTGAAAGTTTCACGGGAGAAGATCCTGGCCGAGTGCATAAACGCCGAGTTCAGAAACTCCAACATCAGGCCCCCGAAGCCGAATCCCTCCCGGCCGGGGACCGACAAGTCCAAATACTGCAAGTACCACAAGAGCCACGGGCACCTGACGGACGAGTGCATACACCTGAAGGACGCCATCGAGACACTGATCAAAGAGGGTCACCTTTCTAAGTACACAAAGAGAGGAGACCCTCCCAGAAGGAAGGACCGTCGGAGCTCCGACGAGGGCAACTCACCGAATGCCAGGCCGCTGCAGGTGGCACTATCCGTCACCCGACCAGAAGACTTCATACCCTCGGTCGGAGTGACATCTGCCCTTAGCGTCTGGGAAGGGTTCCCGACAGCAATGCTGATATCCAACGGCGGGGACCCTGGCTCCCTCACAATCGGCTCCGTGAAAAGGAAGTTCGACGAGTTGATCAGCGCCACCACGGACCTGACCCCGACCCTGAGGAGGTTCAAAGGGAGGTCAGAACCGATCACTTTCTACTTGGAGGAGCTACCCGGCGGCGCTCCGAACGCCACAATCCCACTGCTCGTGCGAGCAAGGATGGCGAACTTCGACGTCCGACGGGTCCTGGTCGACGAGGGAAGCTCAGTCGACATCATGTACTCCCACCTCTTCCAAACCCTACAGCTGGACGACTCACATCTCACTCCTTACGTGGGATCCGACCTCCAAGGATTCAACGGGTCAACCACGAAGCCGTGGGGTTACGTCGAACTGCTCGTCTCCTTCGGGGAGGGGGAAGCTTCCAGGCAAGTCAAGACACGGTTCTTGGTGATAGACTGCAAGACCCTCTACAACTGCATCATCGGGCGCCCCACTTTGGCCGAACTCACTGCCGTCCCCTCAACCGTTCACTTGAAGATGAAGTTCTATACGAAGAGGGGACGAGTAGTCACAGTCAATGCCGACATCGAAGCCGCTAGGAGGATATTCGACGCATCAGTAAAGGGACTGGAGCTGATCTCCCCACCCTCCAGCTCCAACAAAAAACCAAGGGCTGAGGACAAATCCCCTCCTGAAGATCAGCAGACGACAACAGACGTCAGCTCAGTCGACCTCGACGCTCGTTTCACAGAAGAGGAGCTGAAGAATGGCGAAGAGCCGCAGCCGAAGACAGCTCACCCTATCCGGCCCATTCCGGACGGGGACTTCGAGCTCGTTCCTCTGGGTGACAACCCCGACAAGACTGTGAAGATCGGCAAGAACATCCCGGATACACCGAGGAAGCAACTCATAGCTTGCCTGAGGAACAACGCCGACTTGTTCGCCTGGAGCGCAGCAGAGATGCCCGGACTCGACCCTGAGGTCGCCTGCCACACACTCTCCATCAATCCGACCGCAAAAGCAGTAGTTCAACGTAGGCGTCGGCAGTCTCCCGAGAAAGCGGAGGCTGCCGAGAAAGCTGTAAAAGACCTCTTAGAGGCAAATTTTATTTCCGAGGCCAAGTATTCAACTTGGCTCTCAAACGTTGTACTAGTCAAAAAATCTAATGGAAAATGGAGAATGTGCGTTGATTATACTGATGTTAACCGGGCATGCCCCAAAGATGCATACCCGTTACCTAATATTGATAGGCTGGTCGACAACTCGGCCGGCTATAAATTATTATCGTTTATGGATGCTTATTCAGGTTACAATCAAATCCCCATGGCGAGAAGCGACAAGCAATGCACGGCATTCATGACCGAGTCGGGCAATTATTACTACAACGTAATGCCCTTCGGACTCAAGAACGCCGGGGCCACGTACCAGCGGATGATGAACAAGGTTTTCCGGGGAGAGATCGGCGACACCCTCGAGGTATATATGGACGACATGATCGTCAAATCTCGAGAAGACGACGACCACACCGCACATCTTGAACGGGTGTTCGAGCAGGCCAGATCCTGCAAGATGCGTTTTAACCCAGAGAAGTGCACTTTCGGAGTACGGGCGGGCAAGTTCCTCGGATTCTACCTAACCGAACGAGGAATAGAAGCCAACCCGGATAAATGCCGAGCGTTCTCGGAACTTCCTACCCCTAACAACAAAAAATCTATCCAAGTACTAAACGGGATGCTCACAGCACTATCCCGCTTCGTCGCAAAATCCGCCCAGCATGCCCTCCCATTCTTTAAGTTGCTTCGGAAAGAGGCGACCTTCGAATGGTCCGAGGAGTGCGAACGGGCATTATCTCACCTCAAACAGGTACTTTCCAAACCGCCCGTCTTATCCCGACCGGATGGCAACGAGACCCTATATCTCTACCTGGCTGTCTCGAACGAGGCAGTCAGCGCGGCCTTAATCCGAGAAACGGAAGACGGACAGAAGCCCGTGTACTTTACGAGCAAAGCCCTACAAGGGCCCGAGGCCCGATATCAGCAGATAGAGAAAGTTGCGTTGGCCCTAATAACAGCCGCCAGAAGACTGAGACACTATTTCCTCGCTCACACCATAGTCGTTCGGACGGACCAACCGATTAAGCAACTCCTCAGCCGACCAGACATGGCCGGAAGGATGCTACGATGGTCCCTCGAGCTATCCGAATTCGATATCCAATACGAAGGAAGAAAGGCGCTTAAAGCTCAGGCGCTCGCCGACTTTGTTGCCGAGATGACCTCAATTGCTAACTACCCGGGCCCCACCGAAAACAAATGGACCATCTACGTAGACGGAGCCTCGAGTAGCTCGGGAAGCGGAGCCGGAATAATCCTGGAAAACGACGAGGGACTCGTCATCGAGGTATCCTTGGTCTTGTCTTTCACCACGTCAAACAACCAGGCCGAGTACGAGGCCCTCCTAGCAGGCCTACGCCTGGCCGAGGACGTAGGTGCTCGCGAAGTCATGGTCTATACCGACTCCCAACTCGTCGCATCCCAAGTCAGCGGCGATTACCAGGCAAAGAACGACACGCTGGCCGAATATCTCACTCTCGTCAGGGAGAAAATGAAAAAATTCTCAAAAGTAAACGTCGAGCACATTCCCCGGGAGCATAACTCGCGAGCCGACATATTATCTAAACTCGCGAGTACAAGAAAGAAAGGTGGAAACAAGTCGGTAATCCAGGAACTCTTACCCAGACCGAGCATAAGCAAAAACGCGCAAGCTCTGCAAGTGCTCGCTATCGGGGACGACCATTGCTGGATGACCCCGGTATATAACTTCCTCACCAAAGACGAACTACCCGCCGACGCGAAGGAAGCTTCAACTATCAAGAGACGAGCCTGCTCGTACACGGTCGTCGAGGACAAACTATACCGGCGAGGCTTCTCCATCCCTCTCCTTAAGTGTGTCGACGCCTCGCAAGCATCTGAGATACTCCAAGAACTCCATGAAGGGATCAATGGCCAGCATCTCGGCGGCCGATCACTCGCGAGGAAAGCCCTCAGAGCCGGCTACTACTGGCCGACCATGCAACAAGATGCCAAAGAGCATGTCCGTAAATGCGACAAATGCCAGCGTCACGCCGACATGCACTTGGCTCCCCCTAACGAGCTTAAATCTCTATCGTCACCATGGCCTTTCTCCACCTGGGGAATGGACCTCCTCGGACCATTCCCGGTCGGCTCATACCAGAATAAATATCTGGTGGTCGCCGTCGACTACTTCACGAAATGGATAGAAGCCGAGGCGCTCGCCAAAATCACGTCTCAAAACGTGCTCCGTTTCTACAAACGAAACATACTCGCCCGATTCGGGGTGCCTCAAGCCATAATCACCGACAATGGCACCCAGTTCACCGATAGAAAGTTTCAAGAGTTTGTGGCCAAGCTCGGCACGAAACAACACTTCACCTCGGTCGAGCATCCTCAGACGAACGGGCAGGCCGAGGCGGCTAACCGAGTCATCCTCCGGGGACTAAAGAGAAGGCTCGGCGAAGCCAAGAAAGCTTGGGTCGAAGAACTTCATAGTGTACTCTGGGCATACCGAACAACCCCCCATTCGAGCACAGGTGAGACCCCATTCAGATTAACCTACGGCACCGAAGCCGTGATCCCCGTGGAAATCCGAGAACCTTCTCGGCGCACCGAGGCACCCCTCGAAGAAGAGCTCAATGACGAAGCTATGAGGGAAGAACTCGACATGGTCGAGGAGATCCGCACGGGATCTTCCCTCCGAGAAGCAAAATTAAAACAACAGATAGCTCTCCGCTACAACACCAAAGTTACCAAGCGTGAATTCGAAGTCGGCGCCCTAGTGCTCCGCAGAAATATGAAAGATTTGCGCGAAGGTAAACTAGCCCCGAACTGGGAAGGCCCATACCGAGTTTACGATAAAACCGAGAACGGCGCCTACTACCTTGAAGATCTCCTCGGAGTAAAACTTGCTCGGCCTTGGAACGCTGAAAAACTCAGACGTTATCACAGTTAGACTCGACCTAACACCCCCGAAGACCTGCATCCCGCACAAGTGCAAGCCGGGAAGGAACCCGCGTCGTCGGTACGAACACGGGAACTCCACGACAGCAACGGTCGGATCCTCCCACGAAATGGGAAAACCGACCACGCGGAAGACTCTACACCTAGACCCTCCGCGAAAGTACCTGATTGGCAGAACCCCAGCTCGCGATGGGATCGTTCACGCCGCGAGAACTTGGCCATAAACATGGTCTCGTACCCGCTAAAAGCGCACACCTGCTCTGCGCACCCGGACCGTACTCAACACGCCGTAATCATCAGATAGGTCCCCGGAACACCCGAGCGGATCCCATAATCATCAATACACAGCAACGCAAACATGCGACAGTAAAATTCAGACATAAGCAGATCCCCGGCATACCCGAGCGTAGCCGGCTAAAAGCGAAAAAATCCTAAGTATGGAAGAAACACCCCGGTTTCCGAGCACCGAGAAGTGTTATCAAAATACGAGCATACAACGATAATACTTTAAAGGAGCGAGTAAACGAATATAGACAAGCAAAGCTACAAAACATTAAGGCTGCCGACCAAATTGGCCGGCGATGTCAAAAGTTACAATCATTGTCGGGCACGCAGGCCCCAAAAATTATCCGGGCATAGCCCAACAAAAAGAATGGCACGCAGGCCGGGAAAGACGGACACGCAGGCCCGGAACTACACTTTCTACTCTTCGCTCCCCGGGGACTCAGGCACCAACACGCCATCCACGATCCTCGAAGAGAGCCCGACATTGTCCTCCTTCAAACCAGGGTTCAGAAGCCTCAGCTGGTTAAGAGCACGCTCGAACCCGACATCGGCCATGTCGGCCAGACTTATCTTCAGGCTCTCTATCTTCTCCACAAACTCAGCCCTAGACTTTAGAGCTGCCACATCCGGCGACTCGTCAGCCGAGGGAGCCCATTCGAGTCGAAGGTCAGCCAGCTTCTTCTTCTCAGCCGCAACCTCCGCGTCTTTCTGCTTCAGGACCGCGTCGACCTTCTTCCTCAACTCCTTGCGCTCGGTCTCCATGGCCTTCACCTTGTCCTCGGCCACCTTCTTAGCCGCCTCGGCCTCCTTCAGGGCCTCGGTCGAGCCCGAACCTCCACTGGCCAACACTTGCGCCATCCCCAAGACCCTCACCACGGCGGCACTGTCGCACGCCAACTGTTTCTGAAGGGACGGGGGGTCCATATCACTGATCCGACGAGCTTCGTCCGGTGAGGTAACCAAGGGGAACTTCTCGAAATAGCCTCCATCCTTGTAGCAAGGAGGCAACACGAAGGCGCGCCCGGGACCTAGGTTCGACTGATCTGGACGTCCCCCCTCGGAAGGACGAGATCTCTTGGATGACCTCTCGTCGGCATGAGTCTTGTGAGGAGAGCCTGCCGAGCCTGAGTTCTCTCCAGCTCCGGTTCCCTGGTTCTTCTTCTTCTGATTCTTCCTCGCATCCAATGCCTGTTTCAGGATATTATCCTCCTTCTCCGGCATAGCCTCTGCAAAGAAAAAATAAACAAGTTAGCAAAATACCGGACAGAGATCACAAAGCAAGGTGAATGGACACAACCTAACAACATCCAGGTCTCCTCGGGAGTCCGACAAGCTAGCAAAGCCTTGGTATTAATAGGCTGCTGCTCCGTGATCGGCACCCCGTCCTCGTCCAATACAGGATCCCCATTCCTCGTCACCCAACGAGACATAGTAAAGCTATCTACGTATTTGCAGAGGACCGAGTATGACTCCCGGTCTTGATCATCCAAATCATCGTCCTCCCAAGCATAGTATTTCGGAGGAGACGCAAAATGACCCTTCCACCAGAAAAACGGAAACGTCGTGCAGAACTCCCTTACTTCCTGCCCATATTCATCCCTCACTATCTCCCCCTCGGCATCCCGCTCGGCCACCATATCCGACACCGAAGAGTAGGCCATTGGACTTAGGGGGCGGACAACGAAGTATCGATCCTTAAAACCCTTCACGGAATCAGTATACATTCCGAAGAGTTTACGCTCGGCATTCCTGAACGAAACCCAGCTATACCGCCCGTTTGACGCCTGCCGTTGAACACGAAAACATCTTCCGAACAACGCAGACGTTGCGCCTATACCCAAATAATCACAAACAATCTCGAATGCCCGCATAAAAGCAAAAGCATTCGGATGAATTTGGGACGGCGGCAGAGATAGAAACGCCATAACTGAAACCTGAAAACCAGAGAAAGGTAACCGGAAGCCGAGCTCCCTAAACACGTAATCGTACATCGCAAACCCGTCCCCGGCAAACCGAGAGCATATGCGTTCGTCCGGAGACGGGCAACCTATTTGATAATTGGGCGGATCGCCTTCCCCCAGAACCTCAATTTCTGTAAACGCCCCATCCAGAGACGCGGTGTACCGAGAAACAACAGATAGAGCCTCCTCGGCTATCCAATCGGGCGCAACGATATGTTCATAACTGAATAACGGCATAGGGGAAACCCCTCCCTCGGCATCCGAACCAGGGGATCCCGTGTGAGCGCCTTCGGCCGAGGGAGTGCCATCTTCCTCAATAATTTCGACGTCGGAACTAGTTGCCGTCGAGCTGTCGGAGTCACTGGTCGTCGAGTCGGTGTCCGAGCCGGATCTTGAGGTAGCACTCGAATCTGATTCACCTGCACGCAGAAGGGAGAAGTGAATTCGATAGTCCATCAAATCCACCCTTCCACCGCAAGGCAAGCGAAAGGGTAGAGCAGGAGCAGCAGAGCCCCCGGCCAAACCCCCATCGAGGAACAACGCTCGTCAGCCGAGGACTCACAGATGACACGACAACGGGAAAGCTTATCTTAAGCAGTTTAACGCCAACGTACTCCGGCCTGCCAACCCACGCTGACCCCCGGGCATCGCTTAGATAACCCGGGGAGGATGACGATGGCGAAGACCTCGAAAGCGAAACACAAATCCTATGAAAAATAGTAAAGCAACGACAGGCTAAACGAACTTACTTGCAGACATGATGAGGATGGCCGGGGAGAATCCTTCGCTAAGCAACGATCTTGATATGATGAACGAGCTGGGAAATTATTCTCCGAGGAACCCTTGATCGAAGCCGAGCAGATAAACAGAGAAAGGAAAACTCCCTTATGAGAGAATTCGCCCCCTTTTATAGGAAAAAGGCTCGGAAGGCGAAGCGTCACCTCTCCTGACAGGCGCCGCCTCCTAGACACTAGGCCATCATTGCCTATGCCACGTCAGCGCGTGGTTCCCACGCGCGACGTTTCGCCCACCACTGGATTTTCCTCCGAGCGCGTCTGTGTAACGAGGACCGATTCACCGAGCAACCACGAGAATTGGGGTCCGAGCGTAGAAGCAAAGTCACAGCTTCTTAACCAGAAAACTCCGACTTGGGGGGCTCCTGTTCTGGACTGGGCCAAGGCTAGGCCCAACACCGCTTTCGGCCCAATAAGCCTCAGAGGCCCATGAATAGTTCATTGCCTCCCCGACACGCCTTGCTCGGCACTAACACCCTACCCGGAGCAGACGACCTTGCTCGGCGTTAACTCTCCCCCGGACGTCATCCTTGCCGAGGACCCTGCTCCGCGCAGGGCTCTTTCATATCCAATCCTCCGAATAACTCGGATCCCACGTGGCTCCTAAAAGACCGCGTCTTCCCTTGGACTTCGGAGCGGTTAACCAGGACAGAGGGCGTACACGCACCTCCGATATTTCCGCTCAGGAAACCTGGCAGTCTCCTAGTTGGGCTTGGGAATCCAACCCAATAGCGAGATCATGGCCCAGCGCTGGGGGCTATATATACCCTCTTTGACTAGAGGGTCAGGTATTCAATTCTCTTCTAACCTTAGCTAGTACTTGCTCTCCTTTGCTCATCCACTCACTTTGGCATCGGAGTACCTTGCAGGTACACCCCCCCTCTCACTTCACGAAGACTAGCATCCGAGCAGGCCTTGACGATTCTTCTGATCAGGTACGATCAGTAGATAAGCCGACTAAGAATGAAGTCAAATTTTACTCTCATTTAGGCATGCTAAGAAAATGTTCAGGTGTATAGTGACAATATGAATAACTTCAAAGGTCATTATTACATGGTCACTCCTCTCACTAAGGTTTCTCATGCAAGTATTTATGATGCTACCTGGTACGTCTCTGAAATGCTTTGATGAATTTTTTAAATTATGGCATCAAAATCATTTCTTGGCCGGAAACTTATGTATACCTTCCTGATGATATGTCTCAAGAGGAGAGATACTTTCAGAATAAACTAATGGTCTTTTGGAAAGTTCTTGGCTTTGGTGATGGTATTTAGCCCTATACATTTGCATCAAAGAAGTTGAAGAGAAGTTAAATAGAGACCCACCTACTAGTGGAGGCCACCGCAAAAGAGGAGGCATAATATTTTTGATATGAGGAAAGGTGGGCTTCTCTTTTTCCTCTTACGTAATTATAAATTAGTTATTCTATCTACTTTTATTTATCCCTTATATTTGTAGACAAGATGGGCTGTTACAAGATGATACTTTTGATGAAGAAGGCATCTAAAGAAACTCTTTCTCCTTCCAAAGTCGCTACCTTGGTGGTTTCAAACGGGACTTGCTCCCCGTGCAACCATGATGTTTCGGCCTCCTTAAATCTTCCTTTCTCGGAGTGGCCTATGATGTATAATTCTTATAACCACCCTTCTGGCGAGGATGTCTTGAGCCTGCCACCAAGGATAATTGGTGAAGGCCATCCGCTGGGAGATGATGGCTTGTGATCCGATATTCAAAAGGCCTCAATTCGTGGAACCGTATTAGGGAAGGTCAGACCATTGAGAAAGCTATTCATTGAACCCGGAAAATTTGTCAATGGGGTTCTTGGCTTGTCACTAGGGAATTCTGGTCTTTTCATTTCTCCAACAAGGCAGATAGTCGTTCGTCAAAAAGAGGTGGCAGAAATGTCATACCAGATGCAAGTCTTCTTAGATTTTGGAGCTGCATGAAAGGGGACTTTTTCACCTAAATTTCCTAAGGGTAAGAAAAAAATTCCCTAAAATTAAGTATTAAGGGATAGGAAGCCCATAAAAAGCATGTCTTGTATACATATGTTGTATCAATTTAATGTGATTGAAATTAAGTGTTGAAAAAAATTGCTTAGATCTTCCTTTGTCTTCTCATTAGTGTGAATTTATTTTAGTTTATGTCCCACTAGAATATTTTGTTTTCTAGTTTGAATAATCCAACCATGGAACAAATATGACGTTATCAACATCCTCATTTGGAAACATGAACCATAAAATAATTAAGAAATTACTTCAATATTTTGCAGAAAATAATTCTATGAAGATAACATATACCCTCCTAGAGCAACAAATGTTCAAAGATGATTTTTCAACTGGTTTGGTGATTCAAGAGAACTCTCTTCCTCCACACCTGTCTTATTGCATAGACCAAAGAATGTATAGCTTTTCAAGGCAATACAACTGGCTCAATTCTCCATATATCTCTAGCATACTCATGAATTGTTCGATCACTGCTGAATTTATACGAGCCAGCTGTGTTCAATATTGACATTTTTGTCCATTTCTGCAACAAAACATCAATATGTTATGGTTTGTACATTTTAATCTTAATAACAGATTTGACAAGGTAATAGACGAAAAAATAATGTTTTGTGCATGACTTGTTGTTACTTACTTTTTGATCGCGGTATGCCTTGTCAACTTCCTCTTGGCACTCCAAGTAGCTAGGGAAGTCCTTGCCAACAAGAAAATAATCAGCACGGCCATAGCCTTCATTCCCTTCCAATGATCCTATCAAATCGTTATAGTTATAGGTGCCAAAAACACCACTTCTAACATATGACTTCACTTCTTCAAACCGTGGGTCTGGTACAAACTGCGTATATTATACAACAGGCCACATTATATTGAGATTATGATACGTAATTTTGTTGGCTTCGACTTAATTAACAATGACTTAAAGGATCTATAGAAGACTCTTTGAACGTTAGTTAATATATCTTGTGAAAGAAAAGAAACTATTGCACTTTAACCAATTATTCTAGTTTCTGATTGTTTTAAAGCTTACCTTTCCCTCTGCTCTTTCTTTCCTTAACCCTGCAATTTCTTGAGCTCGTGCGCCAAAAAGAAAAAAGTTGTCTTCTCCAACTTCTTCTCTTATTTCAACATTAGCCCCGTCGAGAGTTCCGATTTGTACACATCCATTCATTGCAAATTTCATGTTGCTTGTTCCACTGGCCTCCATACCAGCTGTGCTGAACACACAGAAAAAGCGAAGTCAGAAACAAAAACTGCTAACATTGATTGGGAACAAAGTGTTAATATTTTGTTTCAAAAAATTATTTATCTATACCTGATATGCTGGGACAGTTCACTGCCAGGAATTAGCATTTCAGCAACACTGACATTGTAATCAGGAACAAATACAACCTGCAGATTAAGACAAGGAACACGATTAGTCTTATGAAAAAGTAGATAATGATGATAGTTTGACTTATACCTTCAAAAGATCTCCGATCTCTGGATCATTGTTAACTGTGGCTCCTACATCTGTGATGAATTTTACAATCCTCTTGGCTTGAACATATGTCGCAAATGCTTTCCCACCAAAAACGCAAACCCGAGGAACATACAATTGTTTTCTTTCCTCAGTACTCAACTCTTTCATTTTCTTGTAGCGATAAACAATTCCCATGATATTCAGTAATTGCCGTTTGTATTCATGGATACGTTTCACCTGAAAATAGACGTGTCATATATTACTAACCATGAATTGAATGTGTTAAACAACATGCCATTGGAATTTTTATGGTTGTCCCATTTTAGGAGCAAGAACTAATACTTGTTCCATGAAAAGTGAAAATATACACTCTATACATGAAACATTACCATTGTTGCTCTTATTCAAGTGTTAACTAAATCAGGATAAGAAATATTTGAAATTCTTGATGGCGGAAAACCAACCTGTACGTCAAACATTGCATTGGGACTGACAACATAACCCGTTTTCTCTTTGATAAATGATGCAACCTTAATCTTGTTTCTTCTCTTTGATCCTATCCACTCTAATTGTAAATCTTCATTATCTGCAAACTGTTAGAAAAATTTATCCATAAGGATGGAATTAAAAAAAACGAGAATTTGAGCATAAAAAATATGTGATGGAACATTCGACTAAGGAATCACCTATAATGCTTGTTGCCATTTTCAAGTTATACTGTAACTAGCCATGTATATATGATATATATTCATTAGCCAACTGTGGAAGTTATTACAGAGAACTTTTTGTAATTCAGATATTGTTCACAATGTTTAGTTAAATTTATTTACCTTGCGAAGTATAGCCAATTTCTCAAGATCTGTTACCCAGTCTTCTGTTCCAATCCATTTGGTTATGATTTTACTAAGATCGGGATTACAGAAACGGATCCATCTTCTAGGTGTCACCCCATTTGTTTTATTCTGGAATTTCTCAGGCCACAACTGTCAAATGAACGACAGAAAATTTAATATCTTATTTTATGGATGTATGTATTTTGTAATCCCAATAAATAACTGCACAATTAAAAGAGAATGAATCTGCTGGATTTAGTACCTCATAAAATTCATTAAAAACTTCCTCTTTTACAATCTCACTGTGAATCTCAGCTACTCCATTCACAGAAAATCCACCAACAACACATAGATTAGCCATCCGAACCATCATCGGCAGTTTTGGATCAACTTTGAATGTCATTTCTATTTTTTTCTCTACAACAGGGTCTTCCCTGTCATCTTCTTCTTGTTCCTCTTCCCCCGCTTCATCACCTTCTTCTTCGTCTTCATCTTTCTTGTTTATTGCCTTTATATCATTATCATTATCATCAACATCAATTTCCTCAACAGGATCAACAGCCGGAATTGTATTATTAATCAACTCAACCACCGAATCAGGCAACTCAATATTTTCAAGTATTCTCATCTTTCCGAGCTTTTCTTGCAGCATGTTAAGATCACCAGTCCCATACTCAGAAATAATTTCATGTATAAACTGGTTAATAAAACAAAGATACCAGACATTAGATATAGAATTTCATAAATAAGACCATGTGATGGCCATATGAACTAACAACAATTTGAACACCAATGCCACATAAGTTTTTCAACATTACCTCCTCATCTACCTTTCTTATTATTTCCACATGTCGAGGAAGTAAATCCTGCAGAAGCGTCAAACTCCACTTCTCTAGTGCCTCTGGTAGAACTGTGTGGTTTGTGTAAGCAACCGTTCTAACAAAAGAGCAATTAAAAGCGGGACCAATGTAAGTGTAGTGATCAAAGTAGTAGTTATATTGTGACTCTACAAAGCACCACGGATACATTAGAAATATTACTTCGGTGAAGCTGTAGATTTTGAAAATAGAAACTCACTTTATTTCTATAAGTTCGCATACTATACTTGAAAAAATGTAGAAGCAGTACTACTTAAATCAATTCTACTAAAATTCTAAGTACTTAGAAGTCCTAATAATGGCTTGATATCTTCAAATATAAATTGGATATACAGTTGATGTAAAAAGAAGCACCTTTTAGTAATATCCCAAGCTTTCTCCCAGCTTAAACCCTTAACATCTATTAGGATCCTAATCAGCTCGGGAATGCAAAGTGTTGGGTGAGTATCGTTCATTTGTACCACCACTTTATCTGGGAGGGTCTCCCAATTTACCGTCCTTCCTGATCTCTTTTCAAAGCGTGCAATAATATCCTGGAGAGATGCTGAGCATAATGTATATTGTTGCTTTAGCCGTAGAGTCTTTCCTTCTATTGATTCATCCCCAGGGTATAGAACGTAACATATCTGATTACAATGAACAATAAAATATATAAAAAAGGAGCATCACAAATGATTCATGAAGATAGTCGACTGAACTTAGTTTTCTGTAGATGCAAAGAAACCTCTCTTGATGATTTAGATCTAAGATAGCGGTGCCAATACAATTTGAAACAAGAAGCAAATAAGGTTTAACTTCATATTTGTGCAATAAATTCTCAAATCAGTAGTGGATATTTAAAATCTTCCAGAATCAATAAGTTGAAAGGAAGATACCAAACTTAGATGCAGATGTATGAATCACAAAGAAACAAGGCTGCCACAGACCTTCTCTGCATTCTTCATGGCAGCGTATGCTTTGGCATGATCGCCAGTATTGAAAGCTTGCAAATCGAATTCTTCAGTTGAAACTTTAGTGGACCACAATCGCAAGTTTACGGTGGTTCTAGTTTTGTATCCAGGTATCGGAACATCATATGCAACAGCCGATATATTTTCTCCTCCAGTCCACTGTTTGCTTCCATCTGGCCCTGAAATAACTTCTCCATAGAATCTAACTGGATAAGAAACATCGTTTCTCTGAATTTCCCAGGGATTCCCCATCTATAAAGAGAGACATCAGTCAGTGAATCTCACTGCAGAAGAACTTGCAAAGCTTCCAAAAAGAATGATAAAAGTTAGAACATTTAAAGAACAACCTTCACTAATATTATGAAGATTTGGCTTCTAACCGATTAGTATAAAATATCGATATAAATAACAATACCTCAAGCCAATTTTCAGCAACTTCCTCCTGACCATCCTTGGTCATAAGCTGTTTGAATAAACCATACTTGTATCTAAGTCCATATCCCCATGCAGGGTAATTCAGTGTCGCTAAGGAGTCTAGGAAGCAAGAAGCAAGCCGGCCTAATCCTCCATTCCCAAGAGCAGCATCTGGCTCCTGTGGATTGTATGTGAGTTTGCTTTTAAATAAGTTCTGATTAATTATTTGCTGTATATCCATATTACTAAATTAACAAGACTTAAAATGATAATAGGAAAATACCTGATTAGCCACATCTTCTAAACCGTAACCAAGCTTTCTGAGGGCCTCAGCATAAGGACCTGAGAGTTGTAAATTCCCAACTGCATTTAACAATGCCCTACCCTTCATAATTGGGGAAAAAAACGTAGTAATGAAAATTAATTTTCATTTGCAATGTAAATTAGCTGCGTCTCATAAAGGAAACTCAATAAAAACCTGTAGATACTCCATAGACATGTAATAAGCTTGTTTAACATTAATTCTCTCATAATACTCATACGTTGCATTCCAATTTATGATGAGGGAATCACGGACACTCTCTGCCGTAGCAAAGAAAGCCTTACTGGGATCAAACTTGTCGGGTGAAAAAGATGTGGTGAACTCAGCATGATATTTGATGCTTGAAGCTATAGCTGTAGAATCTGGTATAAATTCGTTTGAAGTGCCTGCAACTGCAAGTGTTAGCAATAAAGAACTAATAACATGTTTGTACCAGCTACTGTATGAATCAGCTAACCATAATGTGCACTGAGGGTTTAACTCTATAAGCTTAAACATAACCATGGTTCCCACTCCTTACTTTTAAGAACCTTTCAAAACAATGCACTAGTAGCAACCCATTAAACCCAGCAAAATTTCCCTAAACTAAAATTCCTGCAAGCCTGGCTGAAAAAGTGCTACTCCTTAAATTATAAGCATGAACTTCCTGAATAATATACGAAAACGAAAAAAGAAGTGAAGTGAAGAAAGAATTACAAAACAAAAGCAAATGTAAGCTAGCAACCTTGTCCAGTGAGTGATTCTTTCAGTTCCTCCTTTTTGTTACTGGCAACATTCCTCACACACAGCTTTCTTATAGATCTATTGGAATTTGACTTTTTGATGATAAACAACTGCCAAATATTGTTTCTTTGACCGAAACCTATGAAGCTTGATTTGGGATGTGAATGTAAAGGCGGGTTGGAATGCCTGCAGGTTGTTGAGAAAGGTAGAGCAGACATTGCTGCAAGGCTTTTCTTGTTCTGTATGTATGTGTCTCAGAGGAAGTAGTATTCAGCAGAACAGAAACAATGTTGTGTTATTTTGACTTGTGATTAGGAAAATGAACGAGTGAAAGAGGAAGTGTGTGTGTGTGTTATCTTTATTGAGTATATCTTGGTATTTGAAGAGGATGCTCATATCATCATATTAAACACGAGCTAAAATATGCTGTCATTATCCATTTACCCTTTTGTGACACTAGTTGGTTGGTCCTCCTTCACGATCAACAATCCTCACATTTTAACTGCATATACATAAAAGTTTAAGCTTGTAAATGACCAAATCACCCCTCAAATAATTGTTTTTCTGTTTTTGTACGTTTGGATGTTTGTTTTACGTTTGGTCCACGTATTGATACTGCCATGCTGGATTATTATCAAAATATGGCAACTTGGACAGAAAAAAGTACTACTTTTTTCATTATCCTTACAATCCTATACACGAGAAACTTAATAACAAAGAATGAAAAAAAATGCTGAGTAACTTCTATTCAAAGTCCAGCATAGAGATAAAGCGGGAGAGAATATAAGGCCATTTATTGTGCAAGAAGTATGCTCTATCTGTAATTCATATAACTTGAAAATTATACAATAACAAAAGTCACTACAAGGGATTGACTTAAATGGCAAGTTTTCAGCTAGAAAAATTGCATATGTACAAACTTAACTCCCCAAGTATGCCAGGTTGCAACTTAGGGGTTTTGATATAACAATGTATGCCAGGTTGCAACTCAGGGGTTTTGATATAACAATGTATGCCAGGTTGCAACTCAGGGGTTTTGATATAACAATTAACGGTGGTACTGAATTCAAATATCTTCCTATAAAAAAAAAAAGTTCATACAGTAATAACTAATTATGTTTCCTCAGTCTTCACTGGAGAAAAACCAGTCATGGACTCCGGCTTCTTCCTGGCATGTGAAACGAAACCAAGAATGTATCCCAAAAAGGCTCCGAGCACCAGTACACTTCCTCCTTGGACATACCATGACAATGTGGATTCTTCAATCCGACCTTCAGGCTTAGCAGTAGCAATACCACCATTACCATAACCATTGACAACTTCTCCAGATTCCAGAATTTCCATTGTGTCATGCACCTCACCATCATGGTTTCCAACATAAGAAATCACAAGCTTCTGCTTTGTAGCTGCCAGTCTAATATACCCAAACTCACCCGCGCGGTACAGAGATCGTTTTGGTTGTGGATAGATTGGGAGATTGGGATGATTAGGTCTTGGTTCCCAGATGGGTTGCCAGTCTTGCCCTGCCATGCCAATCACAAGATGAACAGTATATCCTTTTTCTCCTGCTTTCCGGCCCACATGACTTCCACAAGTGTAGTTATTCAGCGGACAAAATTTCTCGTATCTATGAACATGACCCCAAAGAGCAAGAGTCACATTGTTATTCACCAACAGAGGTTCCAGGTGCTCAATCATCTTTCCTCTCAATGCAGCATCCCTAATTTCATTGCTTGTTGTGTACATGGGTCGGTGCCCTTGGACTACTATAAAAGGAGTCTTGTTTCTGTCAACTGATTCTAAATCATGTTTTAAGAAGTTATACTGGTTGCCCCCGGGAAGGAAATTGGTCTCTGTAGATATATACACAAAATGTACAGCTCCCATATCAAATGAGTAATAAAGATTCCGAGTTGCTGGAGCTACAGTTCCAGTGGGTTCTGAAGAGTTTCCAGGCATGTTGAACCTTAAACTGTAGGGTATACCACACTCACCACCCCCATCTCTTGCATAACCAGCCCAATCAGGTTTCCATGGCTGTAAAGGCCAATCATACTCATGATTGCCAATGCATACATGGTATGCCAATTTGGTTGCAACGGGTTCAATTTGCGCGAAAAAATGGTCCCACAACCACGCATAACCTCTTGCATAACTGATGTCTCCAATGTGTGACACAAAGGCGGGCTTGTTTCCTAGAGCTTCAACATCACGGAGGATCCACTTCATGGTTGATATGCTTTCATCTTGTGTCCGCACAAATGTATTGTATGGTGTAGCTGTTCCCATGTCACCAAAAAGGAAAGCTATTGTTTCATTTGAATCACTATTCCTTGACATAAAGCTGTGAGTTGCACTCCAACCTCCATTGTCATTTCCAACCTGGCATACAGAAAATACCATAATCCAAATTAAGTTCTGGTGACCATATTACTAAACGATTTAATGAATCAAACTTGAGACTTCAGCAAAATATGATTTTATCTTACTATATATTCATCAAACAATTTTTTGACATATTAGAGTTTTCTAACTTCTCAAGTAGAATAGATTTCATCTCTATAATGGATTCTTATTTCTAACATCAAACTAAGATTTAATAGTTTTTACTTCTTAATATGGTTCTGAATAAAAATGTGTAGCCAAACATAGTTGGGTTCTACCTTTGATCACATAACAAATCAAACTAAAGAGCAGTAAAAAGCACTCGAAACTTCAATGACAATCAACATCCCTCGAAAGCGGAAGCTAACAATCATCTTCATCATGAAATGAAGACAATGGTCTGATCGATGTCAATTTGACAAAAACAAGGAAAACCATATACAAATTGAGTTTTGAGCCACACATATCCGTATTACCTTCTTTCTCTTGAACCAACGCCGATAAAGTCATCTTTTCAGTTGTTATGACAACAAGGACCAAGCTTCTACTCTTAAATGGCAAAGTAAAGTTCATTGTCATTGGAGTTTCAACTGATTTTTAAATTAATCCTCGGTGTTAGTGTCGGTGTCGTGTTTCATATGTTCATTAATAATAGTTTTTTCTTTCCATAGAAAGAAATACACACATAATCAAAGTAAGAAACAAAAAATATTTATTAAAAGCAAAACCTAAAAAAAGTAACGTCACGGGAAGCACAACACAGAGAAAGCGAAAGAGAACCTTATAGTAGTATCTTTTTCCTTTGCTCAAACCAGTAATCAATGCATCATGTATATAACCAGGATCCCTCCAACCAATGCTCTGATTCGCCGGAGCATCACACATATGCTCCCTCTCATACCTCTTCACAAACGCCACAACCTCACCATCCAGCTTATCCTCCCTCTCCCCATACCTAACATAACTCTCCTTCGGATCCCACGTCACATACAAAACCCTCATAGCATCCTCCTCATCCGCGAACGCAAGATGAATCTGCTCCGGTCCCTTCCCCGAAGCAAACGAAACCTCCTGAGAGAACCCGAGAAGGTTACGCGTCTGCGGTATCGGGTTCTGGTCGTGATCTTGACGCTTAGGGTTGATTTCGGATTGCGTCCATCGGAATATCCGGAAGGAGTAATTTGATCGGAGGTTGACGAGAGGGAGTGAGAGGGAGCCGGAACCGTTTTGCCATGTTGGTGATTTGGAGAGGAAGAGGTAGCCGATGAAGTTGTCGTGGGAGGAGGTTGGTGGGGAGTAGATTCCTACCCAGTCTAGCTCCGACGGGGATTGGATGCCGGACCACCGGATTTCTACGGTGTCGCCGGATTTTGATAAGGTGGTTGGGGTTACGGTAATGGAGGGTTTTGATTGGGCAGGGTTTGAGGTGAAGATGAATAAAAGAGAGAGGAAGAGTACTTTGTGAGGAATCATTGTGATTTTGTGAATCGAAATCGTAATGGGAAATGAATGAAATTGAAGATGAAATGGAATATGATTGTTCAGTGTTGTTCAAGCTTCATCTTAATCCATTTGGTATATTCTTCTTTATGATATTAAATTCTCTCATGTTTTGTATAAATACGTGCTATTAGTACTTAAATTTATTACATTAAAATTGAAAATATGGAGTTCTTTTTTTACTAAAATATTTTCACTTCTTTTAAAAACGTTAATTTTGCATGCTTAAATTAAACTTTATATTATTTTAAACAAGCGTACTAATAAGTAGTGTTAGAAAAAATGTCGAAGTTTTAATACAAGAAAGAGAAGCTCTCCCCTCTCTCTAGCCTATTATCGGGTATTTCCTGATTCTTTGTGTTCTTTAGTGATGGAATGGAAACAAGCTAGGAGGAAGGATTTCAGGGGTTTGGTGACTATGTGGGATGCTTTTCCAGTCGATTTGAAGATTCAAGAAGTGAGCTTTGTAGGATCACCTATTTCTTCTTCTCGAAAATCCCTGACAGAGTAAGGGGTGGAGGACATTTTTGAACTTTTCAGATGCATAGGCGACATTGTGGAGCTGGTGATTGTGCCTAGGTTGAACAAGTTAGATAAACGTTTCGGGTTTGCAAGATTCAAAGAAGTGAAGGATGGGAGGTTATTCGCAGTCAAGCTTGACAATGTTATCATCAATGGCAAGAAGATCCATGCTAACTTAACGCGATATTTTAAAAAGATGGAAGGCAAGTATAAACATGTGGATAACACTCCTGTTAAGGATTACGTCTATAAATCGTTGAGGGGTCCAGGGTTAGAGGGGTGCGAGGTTGTTTGCGGAGGTCGTTTATTCTTCCAAAGTGAAGGGGTATACACAAGAGAAAGCTCAATGCTATCTTAATTAATCCTCGTTTTTGGAGGATCTGGATAGGTTCAAGAAGGCTTATGTTGGCATTGTCTCAAACCCTAGTATGGCTTACAATATCCATACCAACTTTGAATTGGAGGGTTTATTTTCTGTTAAAGTTACTCCAATGGATGCTAATCTATGTTTGTTAGAAGATTTTGAGGAGGGGTTATTGATAATTTAATTAAGGAAGGTAAAAGCTGATGGTCACAATGGTTCACTGAGATAAGATCTTGGAGGGATATAAACGTTGATAAGGAGAAAGCGACTTGGATTAGGGTGTATGGTATTCCATGTCACGCATGGAGGTTTGAGTACTTTGAGATGTTGGCTAACATGGTAGGAAAATTTGTTTGTTGCGACGATAATACTCTGAATCCTGAGAATATGGATATTTCCAGATTCTTGGTGAGAACTATGTGTGTGAACGTCCTCAATGAATCTTTTAAGGTCAACATTGACGGGGTTTCATTTAGGATTAAGTTAACTGAAGATACGTATGGCCCTTTATGTTTGATGGTTAATCCTAAGTCCTTGAAAGTTGGGAGAGCAGATTCTTCTTCTTCTAATTCTGAGGAAGGAAGAATTTTTGGGGAAGACAGTCTGTATAGAGGGGAAGAGGCTTTGGCTAATTCTTTGTGTGATTCTGATGGCGTCAATGCGGTGGTCTCAGAAACAGTCGGAGGAGTGAATTTACCCATACAGTCTGGAAGTAAGGAGTTTTTGGGGAATCAGGATATAGGTTCTTCTCAAAAGGAGGTTCTGAAAGGCGGCTTGGGTAATTCTGATGTAGCTTTATTATCTTCAAAGGAGACGTGTGCAGGTGTGAATGTTCATGATGGGACTCGGTGTTTAGCAGATTCAATAGGAGGAAAAGAAGACACCTTTTTGTGGACACCTTTTTTAAAGAAACTGTTAATATTATGTTTGGCCCAATTATTAGAGGCCCAAAACTCAAAAGCATTTATGACTTTACTGGGCCTTACTCTAAGAAGAAGAAAAGGCTTTAAAAACGGGCCTTAGCAGGTGAAAGCGGATCGACAGTAAAGAGTGATTGTGGTCTTCAGAAGGATGATGATTTCTCTTCTGGTTTGAAAGATGAGGTTGAGAAAAAGGTTGATAATTGTATCTCTTTTTTATCTTCGAAGGTGTCTGCGGAGGATGTTTTGTTCTCAGCTGGAACAGTGATATGTTGTGAGCCTTTAGTTCATAATGATTTGGTTAAGTGTAATTCGAGATTTTGGGAGCAAATTGATTCTAATGTTAGGAAAAAGGTTTGGGAGGTTCTTGGGAAGGTTGGGGTGTTTAAATTAGAAGCAAAGGAGGATTTCTTGAAAAAAAATAGGGGCAATGGAAACTAGAGATGAAGAACATTTTGGTGAAGAAGGTGGATCTCAAAGAAGGATTATGATAATTGGATCCCTTAACATTAGAGGGGGTGGCTGTAGAGTAAGGAGAAGGAGGATCATCAACATTATATCTATAGGTAAGGCGAATATTTTCTTAATTCAAGAATCTATACTAGACTCTGTTGATTTTATCATAGCTAGGTTTTTTTTGGAAATATGAAAAGGTGGGGTGGTCTTTTTCTGGATCTCTGGGAGCTTCAGATGGTCTGATTATTCTGTGGAAGGAGGGTATGATAGAGGTTATATCGAGTTTTAGGGGTGGAGGCTTCTTGGGGATCAAGATTTGTTGGAAGGGCTTATTTGATTATATAGTGAATGTATATTTTCCTTGTGTGCTCAGTCTTAAAAAGATATTGTGGTGTGATTTGTTAGCTTGCAAATCGAATTTTAATGATGGTGAATGGTGTATGGGAGGAGATCTTAATTTGGTTTGTTGTTTGAGGGAGAGGTTCGGGTGTTCGGCAGCAACTAGATCCTAAAAAATGAGGGGGTTTTCTAGCTTTATAGCATAATCAAACTTGATAGATGTGCAGTGTAGTGGTAAAAGATTCAGCTGGTTTAGCGGAGATGGTAAGGCGATGAGCACAATCGGTAGATTCCTCATTTCAGAAGATATGATCGAAAGGTGGGGCATAATTAGTCAAAAGATCGGTTCTAGGAATATTTTAGATCATTGCCCGATCTGGATTATAATCAACCAAATTGACTGGGTTCCGAAACCGTTTATTGTTAATAATGGTCAGTTCGATAATAAAAAATTTCTTCCGTTTGTTGAAAAGGTGTGGGGATCTTTGGAAGTTTCTAGCCGTGGAGACTTCGTTCTGAAAGAGAAACTTAGGTTATTAAAGGAGATTCTTCGTACATGGAACCGCGGCGTCTCTGGAAAGGTTGATTTGGAGATTGAAGAAGGGATTTTGAATGTGAATAAGGAAGACATATTATTGGAGAGCTGTAGTGGTGATCAGCATAAGGAGGTGGTTAGAAAGAGGGGTGAGACTACTAGCTGTATGTGGGCGAAACTTAGGAAAAAAGAGAATTTATTATTACAGAAGTCGCGGTTGAGGTGGGATAGAGAATGAGATTCTAATTCTCGTTATTTCCATAGTATTATGAAGGAAAGAAGGAGGATGAATTTTATTGGTTCAGTTTTAACGGAGGGGGTATTGTGGACTCGGTGTGTGGGGTTAAGGAGGAGGTAAGGAGGTTCGTCTTTGAGAAGTTTGTTGAGTCGGATTTCCATCGTCCTTATCTTGATGGTATCCACTTTCTAGCTTTTTCTCTTGAGGAGAGTGTAATGCTTTGTCTTCCTTTTACAAAGGTGGATATCAAGGATGTCGTGTGGAGTTGTGAGGGTTCTAAGAGCCCCGACTCCGATGGCTTTAACTTTCTCTTTATAAGGAAGTGTTGGTCTCTTATGAAGGAAGACTTCTTCAGGTTCTTCAAGGATTTTTATTCTTATGCGAGACTGTCCAAGTCCATTTCTTCTTCGTTCCTTACGTTGGTCCCCAAAAAAGATATTCCTTTGGATCTTGGGGACTACTGTCCGATTTGCCTAGTTGGTTGCTTGTACAAAGCCCTTTCGAAGTTTCTAGCTAATATGCTTAAAAGAGTTTTGTGTTCGATTGTTTAAACCTGTCAGAGTGCCTTTGTTCCGGTTAGAAAACTCCTGGATGGGGTTCTTGTGGCGAATGATGTTATGGACTATGCTTCGAAGGGAGCAAATTATTGTTTGTTATTCAAAGTAGACTTCGAGAAAGCCTACGATAAAGTGAGTTAGAAGTTTCTCTTATATATGCTTAGGAGGTTGGGGTTTGGGGAAGTGAGGATTAAGTGGATGGTAGTTGGATGTCGGTGTTGGTGAATGGTAGTCCTACTAAGGATTTTCCTGTTGGTAGGGGGCTTAGACATGGTGACCCTTTATCTCCCTTTCTTTTTGTTTTAGTGGCGGAAGGCCTTATAGCTTTGGTCAAGAAAGTTTTTGTGGCGAGTTTAAGCTTTTTATGGTGGGAGATAATTGCAAGGTGGATATTCTGCAATTCCCAGATGATACTCTTTTTATCGGGGTAGGAATTTGGAGGCAGGTGCGGGCCCTTAAATCGGTGTTAAGGGGTTTCAAAATGGTTTCGGGTTTAGGCGTTAACTTTCACAAAAGTAAATTAATCAGGATTAATATTAGTGAACATTTTTTAGTGGCAGCATCTAACTTTCTCTCATGTAGGATTGAAAAGAAGTCTTTATTGTTCCTTGGGATTTCCATAGGCATTAATCCTAAGCGTATTTCATCGTGGAACTCTTTATTACTCAAGATACGTAATCGATTACTCAATTGGAAAGAAAAATTTATTAGTTTAGGAGAGAGGGTTACCCTTCTAAAGTCGGTTCTTTCTCCTTTGGCGATTTTTCTTCTTTCATTTTACAAAGCACCAGTGAAGGTTTGTAAAGATATTGTGAAGTTACAATCGAATTTTCTGTGGGGAGGAGTTGAAGTTAAGAAAAGGATTCATTGGGTAGGGTGGGATAATGTTTGCTTACCAAGTACGAGAGGCGGGTTGGGGCTGAAAAATATTGGAGAGTTCAACAAAGCCCTCTTGTTGAAATGGAGGTGGAGGATTATGCAAAAATTTTATTTTCTCTAGAAAGATTTACTGAAGGCTAGGTACGGTTCTATTGGAAGCTACATGTTTTCGGTATCTAGTTATTCTCGTGCCTCGTCTAATTCGGTGTGGTGGAACGATATCGTGGGGTTGGAATCTAGTTTAGAGGATTTTTCTTTTCCGGCTAATTACAGGGATGCTGCTGGCAATGGCATTTCGGTGTCGTTTTGGTATTGTGTTTGGCTAGGTGACTATGCTCTTAAAGAGAAATTTCCTCTTCTTTTTTCTTCTGTTAACAGGAAGTATGGTTTTATTGTTGATATGGGAATTTAGGTGGATGGTATTTGGGTGTGGAACAGTTGGGGTTTAGGAGAGGAATTGCAGGTGTCGATTCCTAGCTTAGTGCAGAATTTCTTTGTTGTTTTGAGTTCTACTGTTTTGACTCAGGATGGGGTGATTCAGTGAGGTGGATCTCGTATGTTCAGGTTGGTTACATGGTCTGTAGCGAGATAGGTTTGCTTGCTAGTAGGTGGATTGGCTTTACTCTGAATGCTAGCTGTACCGATGTGTTGAAATTGGTTTGGAGTTCATCAGTCTTGTTCAGTATAAAAGTGTTTGACTGGAGATGTATCCTTAATAGATTGCCTACGCGAGACCTCCTTCTCCGTATGGGTATTATTTTAGATTAACAAGACCGTCATTGTATCTTTTGTAATATCGAATTAGAATTTCTTTTCCACCTTTTTTATGGTTGCAGTATTATTAGAAATGTTTGGATTAATCTGGCGAATTGGGCCGACATTAATTTGGGAGTCTCCTCTTAGTTATTTGATTGTTTCTTGTTATGGTATGGTGGATGTGAGAGGAAAAAGGTTAAGAGGAGTAAGAGGATTTTGCTTTGGTTAGCCGCGACTTGGGTTATTTGGAAAATGCGTAACGATATTATTTTCAACGAAGGCGTTTGTATTGTGTTTGGCCTGGTGTGGGAGATTAAATTGAAAGCGTGGAAGTGGTCGTTTGTAGGTGAAATTTCTTATTCCAAATGCAACTTTTACGAGTTTTGTAAGGACCTGTTTTTCTTTTTGACATAAGTGTCACTTTGTTGCTGAGTAATGAATCCCGGCCTCTATCGCGGTGCTTCGAAGCGGAGAAGTACCCCGCCGCGCGATATTCAGGGTGCAGAGGCGGAGATGAGATAGTGGCCGCTTCAGCCGCTATACCAGGTCGCGGGTCTCATGAAATTCCCAGGCGGAGAGGCTCCGGTTCTTTTATTTCTTTAAAACATTTTCTGGACAAATGGAATAAGCAATCTGTATGAAAGAAGATGAAGTTTTTGGTTGGAGTTAAGGCGCAGACAAAAAAGAAAAGAAAGAAGATGAAATGGAGACAAAAATATTTAATAAATAAATTAATGAGAGAATAATGATTGAAAAGTCAATTTATTTAATAGGTGATAAAGTGCATTGGGAAGTAAATACTACTCTACTAGTAGGTGATAAGTGTTACTAGTACTCTGTTACACAATAATACCACGAAAAGGCAATGCCAACAGTGTACAGCTATATACTACATAGAGTATTTTAGGGGCTATTCAAAATATAATAATATAGTTATTATTAGGCTTAAATGCGCCTTTGGTCCATGTAAGTTAGCGAGTTCTTAATTTTCATCCCTGTAAATGTTTTTTGTCTGAGTCCTCATATTTCACTTTCGCGTTCGTTTTAGTCCCTAAAATCAAAATCCTTAGGAAAATCCGCAGGAAACCTACAGATTTTCCCGTAGATTTTGGCTTTAGGGACTACACCGCAAGCAAAGTATGATATAGGGACTCAAACAAAAAAAACTTACAGGGATAAAAATCAAGAACTCGCTAACTTACATGGACCAAAGGTACATTTAAGCCTTATTATTATTATATAATAATAATTTTTTATAAGGAAAACAAATAATAATAATTATTAATTCTCTATAACTAAAATAAAAAATAATACATAACATTAATAGAAAACATCATGGTATTTTAAACTCAAAGGACAATAAATTAAGCCTTTTATCTTTAAAATTGTTATGAATTTATGATTATTTAATTAATTTAATGTTAAAATTTAAAAAATATTTTATTAAACTATGATAATTCTTGTGCATATATATTTTATATTAAATATATTAGTATACGCGTCACCGAATTAACGCCCGTTCTATTCCGCGTTCCCGTTCCTTTCCAATTTTTTAGATGGTCGCGTCGCTTCGATATCCGAGTTTAACAATAGAGGATTAAGCATTATTCTTTGTTTGACATTAAATTTTATAAGTATTTTATGAGTGTTGTGAAATTAATTTAGTATTATATGATATATGTTTTATAGATTATTATATAAGTATTAGTATATGAAAAGTTATCGCGCTATCCGGGATCTCACTATTCCCACTTTTAGGGGTCGGCCGCTCCGCTATCCGGGATTAATAACTCTGCTTGGTTGGGAATTTCTCTTTTTTGGTTTTCCAGTTTTTCCCGACTTTTGTAAGTGGGATTGAGTACCCCTAGTACTCCTTATATTGAATCTTGCTTATAAAAAAAAAAAAAAAAAGGAGTAGTGTTAGATTTTGTTGATATATATATTAGTGACATGGTTAAATACTTAATTAACCTCAATTCATATGCTTTAAAATTTACACATAAGTTATCAACCTATCCATAAATGCTTTTTAAATTTAACAAAATTACACTTTATAAATGGCACTACGTAATCTCATAATGTGATAAAAAAATATTTCTCATAGCCTATCAGTTCTTGCCACATTGCCATTTTTAGGATTCAAACATCATTTCTCGGGTTGGCATTTGTCTTGGTTCCATTACTCTACTACCTCATTTTTTCTCCATTCATATTTTCACTCAAATCAAATTCCAAATCTCTCTCTCTCTCTCTCTCTCTCTCTGTGTGTGTGTGTGTACTTTTGCAAGAGAGGCAGATTCTCTTTCCATTGTCACCACCTTCTTCATCAATATCAGGTAGGTGTGGAAAAATACCTCCGACTCGTTGGACATGTCCGTTTTGCCTGCACTTTTCTGCGGGACGGGCCAATATTTTAGGCTCGCAACCTCTAATATGTCTGCCCCATTTTTTTGTGGACACGGGCATTTACATAAAATTTTACATTTTTAGGCTTAAAATGTGCAAAGCCTGCAGGCATTCTCCATCCTGTCCTCATTTTTTGCGGAGCGGACCATGGTTTTAGCCCCGCACCATTAACTATGTTCGCCTCGCCCTGCTCTGTTTTTTTTGCGGGCTTTTGTGGGGCAGATGTTAACAGGGTGGGCATGCCTGTTTGCCTCCCCTAATATCAGGTACTTTTCTCCAAATTCCTTCTTCTTCAACCTCCATTTTCTTCATTGCATTAACTCCTTTCTTTTGTACATTATTGCTTTCTTTTACTTCACCTCTTCCATTAATGACTCAACTCATCAATCCTACTTATGCTTTTGCTTTTGCTTCACTTTGTTTGATAAGGAATAGAAAATAAATACTCTGTCGCTTTTGTTTTGATATTCCTTCTCTCTGCTTCACAAATCAGTTTCTCCTCTTAATTATGTGTTTTGTCTTCTAATGTTTCAGTTAAGGTTTTCACAATAATGCTCAAAATATTTTTATACCAGACTGCATAGATATGACGATTAGGGTTTCATTGTCCATGGTGAGTGTCTGTTTTCTTTTTATTTATGATTTTATTGTTTGTTTTCTTCTCAAATCTGTTTGGAAAAATATCTGGAAAACTTGATATATCTACTACTAACATTGTAGAAACAATTAATATACTAATCAGAGAGAAACGATTTACTCAGATACTAAAAAAATCCCAAATCAAATGAACAAGAGAGACTTTATGTGAACAACGAGATTTGTGATTTTGATTTCCATCAAAAGTCTTTATGCTTGTGTTGTTTTTCTAGGTTTTATGTTTTTCCATATAATAAACTTATGAGACTAAATAATTTTCAATCAACATAATGAATCATAGTTGAATACCATGATTTTGTGGCACGTTCTTAATCAGTCAAATAAAATTTATAATTTATGGTCTAGGTTATCAAGTAGGATGTTATTTTATCAAATCACTTTATTTTTATATATTTTGTTAAGTAAAAATATTTACTTCATTTTGGGGATAAACTATAATGGTATGTTTGATGTAGATGTGAAGACTGAAATGTCCATTTACTGCATTTAGTGTTTACTGCATTTTGCAATTTGGTCATACTTTCATAGGGACACATTGGTAAATCATAGGTTATTGCATTTGCAGGTTGTATTTACTCTTGGAAATGACAAATGCTTTGTGTGGTCAGATGGGTCATATGGTGGCAGATTGTCAAGGTTAAGGCTAAAAGAAAATTCTGGGGGAATTTGATGAAAAATGAGATACTATTGTTCCTAAAAAAACAACAAAAGTCTCTCTCCTTCACTCTCCCCCCACTCTCTGCTCACTTCTCTATATGCTAAGCTTTCTATCTGGTTCGCTATCTCTATTTTCAGCTTTAGTTCTTCGCGGTTGAACTGTTGTCAAGTATGTTGGTACGTTTTACATATTTTTTTATTTTCTGTTTTACAATGTTTTACATGTTTGCGTTTCATTAGTTTCACATGTTCTTACTTTTTGAGGAATATATAACATTTTGAATGTTGTCAATGTTTCACTTTGTTTTAACAATGTTATGGCTATTCTACTCATTCCGCATATTCAAATTATGTTTCAAGCGTTGAAGACTTCTTTTGAGAGTGGACATCATAAATTGGGTTTCATGAGAAAAGGGTACCTGAGTCAAAGCGTGTTCACAAAAATTGACGTGGGCTCAGTAATTGACGTGGCGACATCTAATGGTCAGAAAGCGTGCATCCATGGTGAACCAGACTCAAAGCGTGTTCAAAAAAAATTGAAAAGGTCAAGCCAATTAAAGCATTTAATTTGGCACAGTTTCATTGGTTGAAGATGGACACGTATGTCATCTTCAACCTCCAGCCAAAATTTCAAAGGATTTTTGCAGAAATTGTGGATCCTTCAAGTTGTAAATTTAAATGCTCATAGTGGTATCATTTAACTCGTCTCACCAAGATGATCTCAACCATATCCTTGCAAAATATTTATTTAAACCACATCTCAGTCGATTTGAAGAAAATCAAAAGATGTGTAAAAATGAAATTTGAAAACAGAAGCATCAAACAAAGCCAAACCTCAAAATTAATTGTGCAGTGAGTATCAATGAGTCAAGAACTTCATGTTAGCCACAAGTTTGAGTTGAATTGATGGAGATTTCTACCTGAACAAAGTAGAGAAAATTTTCTCTGAAACTTGACTTGGTCTAAACAAAATATGGCACAATTTGCTTTGGTTTTGATGTGGTTAGCTTCAGTGAAGATCAAGGAAGGTTTCTGAATCAAAACTTTAGAGCTTGAAGCTTTGGAAGTATGAAATTGGTTTTTGAATTTTAGAGCTTGAAATGTGTGTTCTTTAGAGGTTCTTTGGCTATCAAAGTTTGTCAAATGAGAGAGGGAAGGTCCCTATTTATAGATGGAATGCAATGGAATGCTGAGGTGTGGTGAATGATAAGCTTTTGATCCAATTTGTGTGAACCCTTCACACGGATGAAGTGTGGTTTGAGATCCATCAAAACTCAGCCAAATGATGCGTTTCAAGGCACTAATCACCTTCTGGAAGCTTGCTAAACATGTTTAGATCCATTTTGAACCTTAATTTGCACACATAATCAAGTTTCAAGCGAATTTGCAAACTGATCATGAAGGAATTTTCAGTTTCAAAGTCCCTTGTTTACCAATGCATAACTTGCAATGTAGGAAGCTTTATGGCTTGGTTCTTTTTGCAATTGAAAGACCTTCCCTCAATCTTCACAATGTTCAAAAAAAGATTCAATTTGGATGCTTGAGCTGAAATTTATGATACTTTGAAATCATGAAAAACAAGCTTACTTTTATACTTAGAAAATTTTCTAAGTATATAGCTCAAAATGACCTATAATGTCTTATAAAATTCCAATACTTTCCTCAATGATTTGGCTTTTGGTCCTCGAAGATGAAATGAATTAGACATCAAGAAGAGTTCATAGCAAAAAGAGGCACTAAAAAATGTTAAGAAATGAGCAAGTTATGATCTTGGGAAGTTGATGAGAATTCCTTGAAAACTCCATAGGTGACCTATAATCTTTTGCAATCTTTCATGACTTTCCACTAAAAATTAGCTCTTGAACCTCAAAGATTAAATTAAGTAGACTCACTCAAGATCACTATGCAAAAAGAGTGGGATCAAAATGATAAAAAATGAGCAAGTTATGATTCCTTGAAGTAGACACATAATTCTTTGAACTTTCAAAGGAGGACCTATACTGTCTTATCATCTTTGATGACGTCTTCACAAAACTATCTCTTGACTTATGAAGAAAAGTTATTGATGATGTCAAGGAGAGTCATTTGCAAAAAAAACACTAAAAAATGTTGAAAATTGAGAGAGTTACGCCATTTTGATCATGGGATCAAGAACTTGCCAAATTTGATCAAACTTCTTGAATTAAATTTGAATCTCTTGAACTTTCCTTGCATCATAAGGAATGAGGAGATGTGTAAGACCTTGAAATGATATTTTCTTGAAGCATACTTGATTATTAAGCTTATATCTTGATGAAACTTGTTGAAGAAGGCATGAAAATAAATACATGAACCTATGGAATTTCTTGATGAACCAAACCACATGATCTTGAGATGAATTTGATCAAATGAAGTTGGAAGATGCTCAAGATATGATATTTCATGATGAGGATGTCTATTTTAAAGTCTAAGCCATTAAGCTTCCATGAAGGACCTGTTGCTTGAGGGTTGATCCTCAAAACCCTAGTTTTAGGAGAGGATGTGAATACACTTGGTTCAACACCTACAACGCACAAAGCAATGAAAGACACAAGGTATATTTTTGTATTTTAGTTACTATAACAAAGAAATATTCACAAGTTAAACAAACATGAGTACTTGGTGATTCTCCCGAAGATGAGATGAGCACAAAGCCAAAAGTCAATCTCAAGATTGTGACCTTGATATGTGATAGAAATGCAAATGATTGGGAAATCTTAGGGTCAAAAATTAAGGTATGACAATTATAATCAATTCCTTGCGTTCTTTTTTCTTCCCTTTTTTCTTACCCTTGTGGGTTTTCTTTACAAGAAAATAAACGTATTACACTTTGCTCTAGGCATCGATTTCACAACAGTGAAAATTTATAAAGTTACGTTCCCTTCATTTGTGTTATTTGTGAGTGTTTTATAATATTTCTCGTGTTCGAAACAACTAAAAAATAAATAGAAAGATTAGAAACGCATGTGTGATGATCACCTTTATCTCTAAATGTACTTATATAGTCAATATATAATATAAGTGTTGTGAAAAACGATACCAATAACAAAGTATAATAGGGAATTATAGGGGAGAAGAAGAACACAATAATTGGTTATAACCGTTATTCTTTTCCTTTCTCTTAAAACAAGATTACAAGTTTACAAGAATAACAAATAACCTCTCTCACCCTAAATTAGGATTTGCAGCTTAGCAATGATGAGAGACTAGTATGCTATTTATAATAAAACCTAACATACTAACTAATGGGCTTTTTCAGCAAGGCCCATTACACAAGTCAACTTAATAAACAAGCTAACTTAACAAATTAGGGTTTAAACACTAAAACCTAATTTAACATGCTAACAACCCTAGCATCTTCGACACAAGCATGTGAACAACCTTCGACTTCATGCTTAACCCTGTCGAACCAAGAAGCTACCCTTCGGCCATACTAGAGTTCGATCCAATATCTCACAAATCTCCACCTTGGACCTAACTCTACAACGTCAAGGGAACAAACTAGCTTTCTTCATGCAGCTTTATCAACCGCATACAGTGGAAAAACTTGCAACTCGGCAATGTCTTGGTGATCATATCAGCAGCATTGTCTTCAGTCGAAACCTTCAGCACTTGGACTTCTCCACGCTCGATTACTCCTCTGACGAAATGCAGCCTCACATCAATGTGCTTAGTTCGCTCATGATAGGCTGAATTCTTCGACAGGTGTATTGCACTTTGACTATCACATTTAACAGTGATACCTCGACCTTGAAGTTTCAGCTCCTTCGCAAAACCTTCAAGCCACAATGCTTCTTTCACAGCTTCAGTTAGGGCAATATACTCCGCTTCAGTGGTTGATAGAGCGACAACCTTCTGAAGTGTTGCTTTCCAACTAATTGCAGTGCCAAACATAGTGAAAACATATCCAGAAATAGATTTTCTGGAATCCATACAACCTGCATAATCAGAGTCGACATATCCTTCTATTACTGCTTTACTATCTTCACCCAAGGCTCCACCATAAATTAGGACTCTATTCAGAGACCCATTTATGTACCTTAAAATCCACTTCAATGCTTGCCAGTGAGCCTTTCCAGGATTCGCCATGTACCTGCTTACAAGACTTACTGCGTATGCTATGTCGGGTCTAGTACAGACCATAGCATACATCAAAGAACCAACTATATTAGCATATGGGATGCTATTCATATAGGCTCTTTCGACATCAGTACTGGGACACTGATCAATACTCAGCTTGAATTGAGGGTTTGTTGGAGTCACAACTGGCTTCGAATTCGACATACCAAACTTTTCAAGAATCTTCCGTAGATATGCCTCTTGAGATAGACATAACTTCGACTTCTTTCTATCTCTTCGAATGTCAATTCCAAGAATCCTGGAAGCAGCTCCCAGATCCTTCATATCGAACTCCTTATTGAGTTCAGCCTTCACCCTCATCACATCTTCAACATTGTTGCTTGCTATGAGAATATCATCCACATAAAGCAACAAAATAACAAATGAATTACCAGGTCGAAATCTGACGTAAACGCAGTGGTCGAACTGACTTCTAATGAAACTTATGCGTGCCATGAACTTGTCGAATCTCCTATTCCACTGTCGAGGAGATTGTTTCAGCCCATACAAAGATCTCTTTAACTTGCACACATAATCTTCCTTCCCCTTTTCGACATACCCTTCAGGTTGCCTCATCAGGATCGTTTCATCTAAATCACCATACAAGAACGCAGTCTTCACATCCATCTGTTCTAGTTCAAGATCGAACTGTGCCACCATGGAAAGCAACATTCGAATGGACCTATGCTTTACAACAGGAGAAAACACATCATTGAAGTCGACACCTTCTTTCTGAGTGAAACCCCTTGCAACTAACCTTGCCTTGTATCTTTTCGACGTCACTCCTTCAATTCCTTCCTTAACTTTGAAAATCCATTTACAGCTGACTAACCTTGCCCCAACAGGTTTCTTGATCAGTTCCCAAGTATGATTATCATGAAGAGATTTCATCTCATCATCCATGGCCTTCAGCCATTCAGTCTTATTTCGACTCCTCATAACTTCCTTATAGTCTCTAGGTTCTTCGTCTAGAACCTCACTTGCAGAGATTAAGGCATAAGCTATAAGATCTGCATATCCAAGTCTCTGAGGTGGCTTGATGACTCTTCTCGACCTATCTCTCGACAATAGGTAGTCATCGTCAGTTTCCTCAACTTCAGCATCTTCTGCTTCTTCTTCGACTTCATCTGGGATATGCAATTCAGCATCAACATGCTCCACCTCAACAGGAATCTCTACCTGTTCCAGCTCTTCGTCAGATGTTTCTGTACTTCGACCAACATCATTAGTTTTCTTAAAAGCCATTTCAGCTTCATTGAAAACTACATCTCGACTGGTGATACACCTCCTGTGACCTGACTCTAGGCACCATAGCCTATAAGCTTTGACTCCTTCAGGGTATCCCATGAACATGCATTTCAGAGCTCTGGGTTCGACCTTGTCTTGCCTAATGTGAGCATAGGCTACACAGCCAAATACTCTCAGTTTGTCGAGATCTGGTGGATGTCCCGACCAAACTTCTTCAGGTGTCTTCATATCTAACGCTGTCGAAGGACATCTGTTTATCAGATATGTTGCTGTCGAAACAGCCTCAGCCCAGAACACCTTTGTTAACCCCGCACTAGTCAACATGCATCTGACTCTCTCCAAAATAGTTCGATTAAACCTTTCAGCCAAACCATTTTGCTGTGGAGTACCTGCAGTAGTTCTATGCCTTGCAATACCAGAGGCAACACAAAAACTGTCGAATGCCTCATTGCAAAATTCAAGGCCATTGTCGGTTCTCAACCTCTTGACCTTTCTGCCAGTCTGATTTTCAACCAGAGTCTTCCAACTTTTGAAATTCTCAAAAGTTTCATCCTTAGTCTTCTGGATGAATACCCATAATTTTCTGGAATAATCATCTACTATGGATAGAAAATACCTTGCTCCTGAATGTGATGGACACCTTGCAGGCCCCAAAGATCAGCATGGATGTAATCAAGGGATCCATGTGTTCTTTGTTTGCCTTTGTTGAACTTCACTCTGCAAGATTTTCCAAGTACACAGGGTTCACAAAACTTCAGCTTTTCGACTTTGTCTCCACCAAGCAGATTTTGTTTCCCTAATTCGACCAGACCCCTTTCACTGACATGGCCCAATCTCATGTGCCAGATTTCTGTTTTCGACAAAGGTTTCGTGGATGCAACATTTGTCGAACCACTTACAACTTCAGCCTCAAGGGTATACAAGCCTTGTTTCTTCACGCCTCTCAAGACTTCCTTCGAACCCTTCATGACTCTTAGGATACTTTTCTCTCCTTGGAAAACATATCCTTTCTTGTCGAATTCACCAAGAGAAAGCAGATTTCTCTTCAAATCAGGAACAAACCTGACTTCAGTCAACAACCTTATTGACTCATCATGGAGCTTGAATCTAATAGATCCAATACCTGCAATCTTGCAAGCCTTGTTGTTTCCCAGCAATACTGATCCACCATCTTGATCACATAATTCCTCGAACAAGTCTTTGTTTGGAGTCATGTGCCAAGTGCACCCTGAATCCATAATCCACTCTCTTCTCGAGTCACTGCTTGAAACTACAAGAACATCAGATGATTCAAAATCATCTTGAACAATGGCTGCATTGCCATTATCCTTACCTCCATGATATTTCAGGCGTTCAGGGCACACCTTTCTTGTGTGACCCTCCTTTTTACAATGGTAGCATCGAATGCTAGATGCTTCGCCACTGTAAGACTTCGACTGGCTTTTGCCTTTCTTCTTGTCGAACTTACCATCCTTTCGTAAGAGTTTTCCTTTAACGGCCAAACCTTCGCCAACAGTCGAAGGTTTATGCTCCTTTCGTTCATTCAAGTCCTTAGAGTACAAGGCTGATTGAACTTCTTCAAACGTCAGGGACTCCCTTCCATACAAGAGAGTTTCTTTGAAGTGAGCATGTGATCTAGGCAAAGAACACAATAGTAACAGCGCTTGATCTTCATCATCGATCTTCACATCAATATTTTCAAGATCAAGAATCAGCTTGTTGAACATATCCAACTGCTCAGCCAATACTTTGTCTTCAATCATCTTGAATGAATACAAAGCTTGCTTCAGGTAGAGTCGATTTACCAGCGATTTGGTCATATACAAACTTTCAAGTTTCACCCATAACCCTGATGCCGTCGTCTCCTTTGATACCTGTCGGAGAACCTTATCACCAAGGCTCAACAAAATTGCGCTGTGTGCTTTCTCGATCATAGTTGTCTTCTCCGCTGCCGTTAATGCAGCATTCATGGCTGCCTCTCCCTTCAACGCTTCCAAACAACCCTGCTGAACCAGTAGGGCTTTCATCTTCAAGCGCCACAGACCGAAATCATTCACTCCGGTGAATTTTTCAATCTCATACTTTGTTGACGGCATCTTCTCCACGCTCACCGCACCAATTTGTTGTGAAAAACGATACCAATAACAAAGTATAATAGGGAATTATAGGGGAGAAGAAGAACACAATAATTGGTTATAACCGTTATTCTTTTCCTTTCTCTTAAAACAAGATTACAAGTTTACAAGAATAACAAATAACCTCTCTCACCCTAAATTAGGATTTGCAGCTTAGCAATGATGAGAGACTAGTATGCTATTTATAATAAAACCTAACATACTAACTAATGGGCTTTTTCAGCAAGGCCCATTACACAAGTCAACTTAATAAACAAGCTAACTTAACAAATTAGGGTTTAAACACTAAAACCTAATTTAACATGCTAACAACCCTAGCATCTTCGACACAAGCATGTGAACAACCTTCGACTTCATGCTTAACCCTGTCGAACCAAGAAGCTACCCTTCGGCCATACTAGAGTTCGATCCAATATCTCACAATAAGAAAAGAAATTGTTGTGGAAAAATCAAAACTGCCCATGTTTACAATTTAGTCTCGAAGTCAAAATATGAGCAATTGATGTGACTATAAAAATACTTTTTGTGAACAAATTTCAATTTGGTTTCAAATATCTCATCAATTACATTTTCCTTAGCTTAATTATCATAGTTATACTTATTCAAATTTATGTCTACAAGCTAACGGAAATTGTTCAATTTTAACAACACTTTTTTATTTTAGTCAAAAAAAAAAAACAACACTTTTTTATATGCATACAAATAAACACTTTTACTTTGGTTTTTTGGTTTTTTTGAATAGTTGCAAATGTCCAATCACTATCGTACTTTTACCTGCTTATGATTTTTTTCATATATGATTTTTTAAAATTTATTCTTTACACACATTCAATAGATGAAAGTTGCACAATAGAGCTTCAGAATAAAATAAAAAAGAAAGACATTTTCTTCATTACCATACCACAATCAAAATTGCAAGCTTCAAAGGTCAAAATATGAGAATATTAACAAGACAATTAAAATGTTCTGTAATTGCATGTTGTTGTGTTGACAAATGCATGAGTGTTGTAGTTAAGACACAAAAATATGGTGAAGCAGTGGTGTTGTAGTTGAGACACAAAAATGAAAACATAAAACAAAATAAAGAGAAAGAAAACTTGTATTGATATAAAAGGAGATTCTCTAGCCGTTGTTATTTTGTAATTTTTTTATTTATGTGTAATTGAAATGAAGTTTATAATAAAAAAGGTTGTCTTTATTATATCACTACATTTTTTATTTCTTTGTAGTTGAAATGGAGTTTATAATTTAAAATAGTTATCTTTATTATATCTCTACATTCTTTTTGTTTATCTTATTGAATTTGTGTTCTTCTTTGGTTAAATTAACCTCTTTGATTTTTATTATTTTGTATTTGGTTTGATTTTCTTCATCTTTTTCTATGTTTTGATTTTTTTAGTCCTTTATTTCTCTTATTTATTTTTAAAAATTTATTTTTAAAAATTAGATTAAAGTTTATGGTTGGTAGATATATAGTGAGATGAGTAGTGATAGAAGATAAAAAAAATTAGTGATGCAGAGCATTAAAGTATTGAATTGATTAATTTGTGTTACTTTTTTGAAATAAAAAAAACAATATTTCATTGTCAAAGTTATTCATAAGCAGTGCTAATATTTTTCATAAGTGGATTTCTCCTTTTGTAGCTTGCCTTCACCAATATTGACTTTATAAAAAAATACCACTATTAAAAATGAGATTTGAAATTGTTAATTGTCTTTCAATTCAAGTCAATGGTGGCTTGCTCAATAGGGTTGTCATGTGTCTAATATCAAACTTTCTAAATGCTTACTTTGAAATTCTATTAATGCATAACAATTTCAAAAATATATAAGAATATTTATGATATCTTAAGACCAATATCTTAATTATAATTTTATGTTTCATAAAAGAGTTGAAGAATTTTATGATTGTGGTTGCCAACAATGTGCAAGTTAAGATCTCTAATTGGCTTTTGAATAAAAAGAAAGATTATAAGGATGGTAAGTTTTATCAGGTTGTGTCAAATGGTTGAACATGAATTTGAAGGGTGATTTGGAGTGATTGAAGAAGATCATAAACCGGTTTAAGACACTAATGGGTCTTTGTCTTTGTGCATGTGGTCAACATACTAAAACTATTGGTCGCAGAGAAAAAAATGTTGGTGTCTTTAAGAAAAAAAGAAAGCATTTCTGTTGTTTTTGCTTAGAGAAGAAAAATAACAATTACAAAATTTTGTTATTTGATTAACCTTATATATATACTCAGTTACATTTAGATTTAGGTTTTATAAATTGTATAGACATCGAAAGGGATTGTTTAAATTATTTATTTGCTTTTGATTTATAGAATATTTGGAATTAGATGGAAATTTAATTATTTGTGTAAGTATCTTTTTAGTCCTTGTTATTTATCTATCTATCTATTATCAATCTATTAAAAGAGAGATACCTGGAAAAACCACGTTTACCCTTCTGAATCTATGTTTTAACTTTTCTAATTCCATGGGCATAAGTGACTAATTATACATCTGCTGCAATTATATGCATTTAATCATTAATACAGCTGATATGTCATACTACCATTTTTTGTTATATTTTATTTATTTATTTTAATTTCACATATCTATTAATATCATACACTTATTACGTGGGCCCATTATAAATTACTAATGGCAACCCATTATTCATATATTGTGTCAGGGGACATAGAAATTTGAAAAGCCATTTTGAAAAAATAAAACCACCAACTCCTCATATGCAATCATTATTGGGACTTTTAAATTTTCTATGTTTTATGTAAAACATAAAAACGCAGGCACCACTTATGTAAAACATAAACTTTGTTGTTGGGTTGACCATATGAATATGGGATTTTTTCTCATGTTTTGAAATTTCTTCTTGCTTTTCTATGTTATTGTTTTCGTTTCGTTGCTCTTCGATGTCAATGCTTGATGTAGTAATGTTCTGGTTTGAAGATGCTTTGTTTTTTTTTTAAGATTGGAATTGTGTCTCTTCATCAGGCAGTTCAAATGGTTGGAGGTGTCAAACTCTACTTGGTATGGTAACCTTTTTCGTATTGTATGTTTGGAATCACAGAGAAGAAGAGAGGATTTGAGCATCCTGAGTTTTCTCTAAAAATCATGAATTGATGTATTTTTATGCTTGACTATTTTGTTCTTTCAGACAAGTGCGTCATTGAAATTTAAAATGTTAAACCCGTTGGGAAAAATTTGGATTATGGTAGCTGAAGGAGGTAGGAATTACTAACTTCAATGATGTTGTCGTTACATTAAGTGACGTCATTCGAGCTCTAAAGAAGAAGGTAGCTAACTTCAATGATTGAAGTAATTTTTTAAATAGATATAACAAACAGGCCCTTAACTGATTGTTGACCCTACTACAAATCAGGAACAGAAGCTAAAAGAAGCAAATCTACATATTTATGTGAGGAGGTCCTGACTAAAGAGAGGTCTAGCAAATATGAGGGCAGTTGGAGAGGAAATTGGCATTCCAATTGAGGTTGGTTATATAACATATTTTCACTGATTATTTTAAGAAACCAATTAATGTTGATTCACAAAATTGCTTTTAGTTACGTTTTTTTTATCGAATCTATTTGGATTTCTTTTCAAGTTTATGGACCTGAAGCTACAATGAATAACAAGCGCTGACATGACTTGGAAAGAAGTAAACTATGTTAATTTTCTGCATTACACTCCTGTCAATTTTAGTTCAAATATAATACTTTTAAGCAAAACACGTGAAGACAAAATTACTCTTTGTATTACTTTACATGCGTTAGGTTGGTAACTATATCCTATTATCAAGAGAAATTTTATATAATATTATTTAAACTACTAACTGTAGTAAAAATAACTTTTTTATATGGCATCTAATGTTTAAACTACTAACACATAAAAATTGTTATTTTCATTATTTATAGATTATTATTTCCAATGAATTTTAAATTTTCAAATTTACTCAAATTAGTCAACATTCAATACTTCTTCCAAACTACAATTGTTGACTTCTGCATTTTTGTTTTATCTTTTGACTTTGCCTCATACTCTGCAATCTTCTTTTCTCCCTCTACAAAATGGTTAAGGTATCAATGCTTCTACTTCAATTTTATTTTCACTGTGTCTTATCTCTCAAATGCTAACATACAATTCTTCCTACCAACCTTCATATTGCAAAGTTACTAATATATACATCAACCTTCTTGATATATATAGAGATGAACTAAATAAAAACTATATAGAGTTCAAAGAAAGGTAGAGAAGAAAGAGAGCAATATTATCTTATCTTATTTCAAGTGTGCTTTATATTCCAATATGGATCTCTATTTATAGGACTCAAGGGAGATAGAAAATCACACATATTAAACACATATTAAGTATGGAGTAGGAAGATGAAAAACTAGGAGATGGATGGACATCCACTAACATAAATATTCATAACACTCCCCCTTGGATGTCCATTGAGGATATGCCTCGTTAAAATCTTACTAGAAAAAACCCAGTGGGAAAAAATCTAGTGAGGGAAAAAGAGTACAATATCCTTTCATTTCTCCCCCTCAATTGAACAGTTATTTCTTCGATGAAGACCAATCTTTGGTACTAGTTGATTAAAAATTCTACTTGGGAGTGACTTTGTGAAAATATCTGCAAGGTTATCACATGAACAGATTTGTTGGATGCTTATATCACCATCCTTTTGAAGATCATGAGTAAAAAAGAATTTTGGGGAAATGTGTTTTGTCCGGTCCCCTTTAATGTAACCATCTTTCAACTGAGTGATGCATGCAGTATTATCTTCATATATGGTTGTTGTATTTAATTTTTCGGAAGATAAACCACAAGTATTTTGGATGTGCTGAATTAAGGATCTCAACCAAACACATTCTTGACTCGCCTCATGTAATGCTAAAAGTTCTGCATGATTAGATGATGTTGTTGCTATGGTTTGTTTCACCGATCTCCATGAAATAGTTGTACCCCCACATGTAAACAAATAACCTGTTTGTGATCTACCATTGTGAGGATCTGACAAGTAACCTGCATCTGCATAACCTGTTAATTCGAATCTGGATACTTTTGTATAAACAAACTCATGTCTATTGTACCTATAAGGTAACGAAGTATATGTTTTACGCCGCTCCAATGCCTTTGAGTAGGTGAAGAACTGTATCTTGCTAATAGATTTACAGCAAATGATATATCAGGACGTGTATAATTAGCAAGGTACAAAATTGCACTGAGATATGATACTTCAGGACCAAGCAATTCTTCATCCTTTTCTCGAGGTCTGAAAGGATCTTTCTCCACATCTAATGATCTAACAACCATTGGAGTAGACAACGGGTGACATTTGTCCATATAGAAGCGTTTTAACACTTTTTCTATATAGCCTTCTTGATGTACAAATATTGCTTTGTCCAAATGTTCGATTTGCAAACCTAGACATAATTTTGTCTTTCCTAGGTCCTTCATCTCAAACTCTTTCTTTAAACAATTCATAGCTTTTGGGAGCTCTTCAGGAGTTCAATAATATTTATGTCATCCACATAGACAGCTATTATTGCAAATTCCTTTCCTATTCTTTTTATAAAAATACAGGGAAAAATGGAGTTATTGGTATATCCTTCTCTAAGCAAATATTCACTAAGACGATTAGACCATATTCGTCCAAATTGTTTCAGCCCATAGAGAGACTTGTTCAATCTTATGGAGTAGCGTTCTCGAGATTCAAAGTTGTGTGTATCTGGTATATTGAATCCTTCAGAGAGTTTCATGTAAATTTCACTATTAAGCGAACCATATAAATAAGATATCATTACATCCATCATGTTTAAATTAAGCCCTTCATATGTTACAAGGCTAATTAATTATCAAAAATCGATTGAATCCACTACAAGTGAATATGTTTGATAAAAATCAATCTTAGGTCTTTGTGAAAATCATTGAGCAATAAATCAAACTTTACATCGTTCTTATTTTTCTTTTTCACAAAAACTCATTTATATCCGATTAGTTTCACACCTTGAGGTGTTCGGACTACAGGTCCAAAAGTAAGTCACTTGTAAAGTGAGTTTAATTCTTCTTTAATTGAATATATTTATTTTGGCCAATTCTCACTTAGTCTACAATCTTTAATAGACTTTGACTCATGATCCTCGTTATCATTGATCACTTTTAGTGCTATATTGTATACAAAGACATTGTTAATATTGACTTTATTTGGTTATCTCAATTTTGATTCTATTCCATTTCATCCATGACATAATTTATTGAGATCTCTTTATTACATATTTCAAGTACTTGATTTGTTCTTCTGGAATTGAAAATTAAATTAGGTCAAAGTGCTCTTAGCATTTTCATATCCTCACTTGGGTCATCTTTAGTTTATTTTCTTAGTAGAGGACTTTTAACATTGGAACCGACTTTCATACCATGCTTCAGGCGCATCAACAACTCATTTGCAATATTATATTATTCAATAGGAGAATCCACTTTGAGTGGAGTATTATCAGATGATAATTTATTTCATAAACTTTGCAAATGAATAATATTTTGAACTTTTAGTTCATATTGATTTGTACGAGGATCAAGACAACAATTTATTTTAAATTGTCCATTTGAACTTCTTGTTCATGATTTCAGCTGTTCAGTTGAACTTCTTGTTCGTGATTTTAGCTGCTTATTCCCTCTCCCTAATATTGGGAAAATTAATTTATCAAGTGATAATCAGCCTACTGGGCAGCAATCACGTATTTGATTATTTTCTCAAATTATATCCTCAAAATTGAGATTCATATTAATTATATTTTTCCAATATTCTTTCATGACTCATCTTAATGTATTATATTGGAGCAATTGGAATATACACAACACATCCAAATGTTCATTTAGATGAGAAGTATTAGAATAAATTAGGGAGGACTAAGATATAGTATCTTGTTGGCTTAATGCGAATAAATATCTTAATATCATACTTTGGGTGTTTCAAATATATAATTTAGAATTGATGATCTCATAAGTATCAACCATATAATTAACTTTAGACGTCTAAAGAATGGATCTTCGGGTCCATTTTCTTTTTATGAACATATATTACATGATATTCAATATTAATTTTAATAATATATGTGATACTTATACAGGAATTTCTAAAAAATCCAGAAAACAAAATCTTAGTCTAATTAGTTGAGAAAATAATTTCACAAACTTCTGGTTGTGAGTAGAGACATATGCATGATAGTTTAGTCGATGCAACAATTAATGCCATAAAAATCCAATTTCTCAAATTTTTATTTTCCTTTAGAAACACACAAAAAATGATTGGATTGAAGAAACTTCTGGTTCTTCAATACAAATTATTCGCATCATATTATATCCGAGATGACCCAATCGATTTTACCAACGACACATTTAAGTCTAATTTGTAAACTACTGGTTTACAATGACATGTGCTTCAATTGTACTAATATAGGTGTAGTACAAGCCCGAGGAAAAAGACGGTAGCTTTTCTATTACACATTTTCTGTCCAAATTGTGTTGTGTAATACAAAGATATTCGATACCTCCAATGTAAGTCAAAACCAATATAATAGTATTTCATTATTAAACAATTTAATCAAATACATTCATATGAACATATAATTATCAAACAATTACCCTTTATAAAATTAAACATATTTAATCATACAATATTATATCACTAAAATTATATCGTCATATAATTAATTTGATTTACTATCCTTCAGGGATGGATAAGTTCTTCAAGAACTATAAAAAGAATTTATTTTTCTATCCTTCAGGGATGCTTGATAAGTTCTTCAGGAACTATATAAATAATTTGTTATAAACAATAATCTAAAATATAACCATCCTTTTGGGATGCGTTAAAATCATTTGTGTCATTTTTCTGGAATAACAATCTTTTAATAAACATATTACAAATTATGAATTTTTAGATCGATACAACAACAAAAATTTATGAAATCCTTCTGGGATTCAATAATATTATAGATGCGACCTTTTAAAGGTGATTGAACGTTGAATTCTTCTGGAATTCATCAATTATTGATAAACACAATACTCGATTAAACTAAATCTTTGAACAATAATTTGGAGTTAGTTTAATAAAAATATTTAGTTCTACAAATATCACATCACAAACTATTTCCATAAACAACGGTCAAGAAAAATTATTCTTTGTGCAATCTTTCAGGGATGCTTGAATATTAAATTAACACTTTTATGTGTTAAAATTCAATTCCGGACAAACATATAGAAATGCTTTAATGTTAAATTCTTTCGGAATTTAACAAGAATGATCAAAGAAATCTAATATTATTGTACAAGGTAAATAAATTTCTCTACAAAGTATATAAAAATAAATAAACATATTTATATGAAGAAAAAAAAATAGTAACAAAGTTATGAATTATATTATATTGGTTCAAATATATTAAGATTAGGAAAATAACGTAGAACCTGACTATATCATTACTCGCGTTGTAGAGTATCGTGTTGATAACGTGTTATGAACTAAATAAAAACTATATAGAGATCAAAAAAAGGTAGAGAAGAAAGAGAGCAATATTATCTTATCTTATTTCAAGTGTGCTTTACATTCCAATATGGATCTCTATTTATAGGACTCAAGGGAGATAGAAAATCACACATATTAAACACGTATTAAGTATGGAATAGGATGATGAAAAACTAGGAGATGGATGGACATCCACTAACATAAATATTCATAACAATATATATATATATATATATATATATATATATATATATATATATATATATCGACTCAGGTGAGAACACTTGGTTATTATGAGAAATGAGAACAATGAATCACGACCATTAAATTTTGATTTTTTGATTTTAGTGGACTGGATTGATTTCTCTTTCTAAGATCCTTAATATTTATTTTAAATTAACATAGAAAGAGAAACTAATTCAGTTCATTAAAATCAAAAAATTAAAATTTAATGGTCGTGATTCATTGTTCTCATTTCTCATAATAACCAAGTGTTCTCACCTGAGTCGTCCACACACACACACACACACACACACACACACACACATATATATATATATATATATATATATATATATATATATATATATATATATATATATATATATATAATATAATTGTTTCAAACAATATATAATAGTTGATTGATCATTTTGCATACATGACTGCAAAAGAATTTTAAGTTATGTTAAGATAGAGGAGCCACATGATAGTTACCATGCTACTCCATGCACACAATCAACCTAACTGTTTTCAGTTTTTCAGTTAGTTAGGTTGTTACATTCAGTTATAGCATAGTGTTGTGTATATATAGAATGCAAACTCAGCTTGTAGTTTTCATGATGATGAGTAATAAACATTCTATCTTTTCTCCCTCTTCTTCTTCTTTATACTTCCCATTATAGAGAAAGCTTGAAGCTTAACATGGTATCATCGACCTTTTCTTGATTCCGCTGCCTCTGTTTACTCATCTCATCATTGCGTGCTTCTTCTTCTCCATTTTTTTCTCTCTCCTTGTTCTTCATTTCTACGACATGTCTGAAGCAAGCTCTGCAGATTCTACTCCTAGCATCCATGGCGTCCACATTCATGAAACTGCTTCTTCCAAAACTACGAATAAAGGTTATCAAACTGATACCCTTAACCCCTATTTCATGCATCCGAACGAAAATCCTGCATTAATCCTAGTTACTCCATTGTTATCACCCAACAATTATCATTCTTGGTCAAGATCTATGACCATGGCTTTACGTTCCAAGAACAAGCTTCACTTTATCAATGGTGTCTTGCCTCGGCCAATGGATGAAGATGTCAACTCTCTTGCATGGGATAGATGCAACACAATGATCATGTCATGGCTTCACAATTCAGTTGAATCTGAAATTGCACAGAATATCTTATGGATGGAAACTGCAGAAGAGATATGGAATGAACTCAAAGCACGATTTGATCAAGGAGATGTCTTTCGCATCTCTGACATTCAAGAAGAGATCTACAATTTGAAGCAAGGTGATGCTTCTATTTCTTCTTACTTTACGAAGCTCAAGAAGCTATGGCAAGAATTGGACAATTTTCGTCCAATTCCTGAGTGTTTGTGTGATTCCACTTGCCTAGCCATTACCAAGATTCGAGCTTACCATGATGGTGATCAAGTCATACGGTTTCTTAAAGGATTAAATGAACAATATTCAGCTGTTAGATCTCAGATTATGCTCATGGAGCCTCTTCCAAATTTGTGTAGAGTTTACTCATTACTTGTGTAGCAAGAAAGACAGGCTGCCATCTCCATTGATGAGTCTAAACTCCTAGCTTGCCCTAATGCTAATTCCACTGCCAACAACACACACCAAAATTCATCTGCCAGCACCAGTTCTAAAGGCAGAGGTAGAGGAGGTAGGTCTTATGGTGGTAGAGGAAGAGGATCCAAAATTTGCACTCACTGTGGCATGACTAACCACACAGTTGAGACATGCTTCAAAAAGCATGGCTACCCACCTCATTGGAAACAAGAAAGCTCCATCAATATGGCACAGTCTGAATCTCATGATGCAAGTCAGCTTGAGCCACATGGAGACAAGGATTCTACTCATGTTAGTTTAACTTTCACTCCTGCTCAACACAAAGCTTTATTGGCTTTGTTACAAGGGACATCTATGGCTCAAGTTAATCATTTGACAACTGAGTCATCCATCAGTGCAGGTATCACTTGCAACATTCATAGCCCTGATTTATTCATTCTTGATACAGGGGCCACAGATCATGTTTGCCATAATAGAGAGTTTTTTCAATGCCTCAAAAGAGTAGAGCCAATTACAGTCAAACTGCCTAATGGAGCCTTGGTCACAACATCATACTCTGGCACTATTGTATTTGATCAATTTCTTCAGCTCATTGATGTTCTTTATATGCCTGATTTTTCATTCAACTTGATATCAGTACCAAAACTTACAAAATTCTCTCATTGTCAATTGATGTTTAATGATAATGACTGCTTGATACAGGATATGCATTCCAAGAGGAGGATTGGCACAACTAGCATGAGTGGTGGATTGTACATTCAGGAGTCCCCCACATTATCTTTACATAAATCACCATCCATCCCCTCTATCAATTCAATACAGCATAAAAATCAAGATAAAGCTTCTCAACTTTGGCATTTGAGACTTGGTCATCCCTCCAACATTACACTGATCCATCTAAACAAGTCCTTCCCTTTTATACAGCCTATTCACAAATCTGTCCCTTGTGATGTATGTTTCCTTGCCAAACAAAGAAGACTGCCATTTACTCATAGTTCTCATACTTCAAATTCCATTTTTGATTTAGTCCATATGGATATTTGGGGACCCTTGTCCACACCATCAATGATGGGTTATAGATATTTTCTCACTATAGTTGATGATAAAAGTAGATTTACTTGGCTGTTTCTTATGAAGCTTAAATCTGAAGCTTCCTCTCTTGTAAAATCCTTTGTATCAATGATTAAAACACAGTTTAATTCATCCATCAAATGCATTAGGTCTGATAATGGCTGTGAATTTCTCTTGCATTTTTTTACAAACAATCTGGCATTTTGTATCAGACATCATGTGTTGGTACCCCTCAACAAAATGGCATTGTTGAGAGGAAACACCAACACATCCTTGGCATAACTCGTGCTCTCCTATTTCAGTCTCAGCTAGATCACATATTTTGGGCACATGCTGTTGGTCATGCAGTTCATATCATAAATAGGCTACCTTCTGCTTACTTACATCACAAGTCACCCTACCAAATATTGTATGACACTTTACCTGATTTTACCACACTCAAAGTGTTTGGTTCTTTGTGTTTTGCTTCTACTTTATCTGCAAATAGAAAGAAGTTGGATCCTAGGTCTAGAAAGTGCCTCTATTTATGGTACAGATCTGGCATCAAGGGTCATACTCTCTTTGATCTACAAAACAAAGAAATCTTTGTGTCCAGGGATGTTATTTTCTTTGAACACATATTCCCTTATCAATCTGCATCACATTCCACATGCCTTGATGAATTCAACAAATTGTTTGATCAACCTTCTTCTTCAAGTCAAGGTCTACCATCCTCAAATATCCCTGATCCAATCACCTCCCATAATACTGATTCTCTATCTCTACCCAAATCCACATCCCATGTTCATCCCACTTCAGATTCCTTACTACCCAAGCAATCCAAAAGACAACCAAAACCTCCTTCATATCTCCAAGATTATCATTGTCATCTCCTAAGTCCAATCCCCACCTCTGAAGGTACTGCTGCCAATTCTCCTAAGCAATGTAAGTATCCTCTTTCTTCAGTCTTATCCTATGATGATCTATCATTGACACATAAGAATTATGTTGTTCTTTTATCTGCCATCACTGAACCTAATTCTTATGAATCTTCCATTACTGATCCTAATTGGAAAGAGGCTATTGAGACTGAACTGCATGCCTTATCCTCTACCAATACTTGGACTCTTGTGCCTTTACCACCCCACAAGAAATCTATTGGTTGTAAGTGGGTTTTCAAACTCAAACTGCATGCTAATGGCACTGTTGAGAGGTACAAAGCCCGTTTGGTGGCTAAGGGCTTCACACAAACTGAAGGCTTGGATTACATGGACACTTTCAGTCCTGTGGTAAAAATGACCACCATCAGAATGCTCATGGCTATTGCTGCTATTAACAACTGGCCCTTGTTTCAACTAGATGTCAACACAATATTCCTCCATGGTGACTTCAATGAAGAGGTTTCTATGAAGCCTCCCCCAGGTCTTTCCATCCCTACTCCTGATTTAGTGTGCAAGCTTCAAAGATCCTTATATGGATTAAAGCAAGCCAGTCGCCAATGGAATACCAAACTCACTGATACTCTCCTTGCAAGCAAATATATCCAGTCCAAAGCTGATTATTCTCTCTTCACCAAGACTTCACTATCTGGTTTCACTGTGGTCTTAGTGTATGTAGATGATTTAGTTCTTGGTGGCACTGATCCTGCAGATATCACACAAATCAAAAGCTTGCTCCACAAGAAGTTTAGCATCAAAGACCTAGGAGTCCTCAAATACTTCTTAGGCTTTGAGGTTGCCAGAACTGTTCAAGGCATCTCTCTATGTCAGAGGAAATATACCCTATATTTGATTAATGATGCGGGATTACTTGGTGCCAAACCTTGCAATACCCCTATGCAGCCTCACTTGCAACTTCACTCAACATTGGGAGTACCTATATCAGACCCTACTGCATACAGAAGACTCATAGGTCGACTCCTCTACCTCACTCATTCTAGGCCCGATATTGCTTATGCGGTAAGCAAACTCAGCCAATTCCTGACTACTCCGACTGATCAACATATGCTGGCAGGCTTACACGTTCTACGTTTCCTAAAAAATAACCCTGGCCAAGGTTTATTCTTCAGTGCCTCTAGCACTCTTTGTCTCACAGGTTTTTCTGACTCTGACTGGGGAGCTTGCCCGGATTCAAGAAGATCCACTACAGGATTCTGCTTCTTCCTCGGAAAATCTCTTATTAGTTGGAAGAGTAAGAAACAATTGGTGGTGTCTCGATCATCCTCAGAGGCTGAGTATCGTGCCTTAGCACAAGCCACTTGTGAAGGCATTTGGCTCGTTTCTCTCCTTGCTGACTTCAATATTCCATATCAACTTCCTTTCAACCTTTATTATGACAACAAATCAGCCATGCATATAGCTGCTAATCCAGTGTTTCATGAAAGAACTAAGCATATTGAGATTGATTGCCATGTTGTGCGTGACAAAGTCCTCGCAGGAACAGTTCACCTCATGCCAATATCTTCCAAAGAACAAGTTGCTGATATTCTCACTAAGTCTTTGCATCCGGGTCCTTTCATCAATCTACAGTCCAAGCTTGGAATGATTGATATTCACTCCAGCTTGAGGGGGGCTGTTAAGATAGAGGAGCCACATGATAGTTACCATGCTACTCCATGCACACAATCAACCTAACTGTTTTCAGTTTTTCAGTTAGTTAGGTTGTTACATTCAGTTATAGCATAATGTTGTGTATATATAGAATGCAAACTCAGCTTGTAGTTTTCATGATGATGAGTAATAAACATTCTATCTTTTCTCCCTCTTCTTCTTCTTTATACTTCCCATTATAGAGAAAGCTTGAAGCTTAACAAGTTATGAGCTATATATGTATTTTCTCTAAAATTAACAACATTCACTTTGTATTTTTCAATTTCATATACTCAATTGGATCTTTGTACTTTAATGTACTTTTAGATATGCCTTACATCCACTTAAATGATGAATAACAGTATCAATGTACAACAATGTAGTTATCACATTTGATATAATATTAGCTATATAATATTAGCTTTTTAGGCTGATCTCAGTTTCCAACTGATATGGAAACATAACATGTTCGTTCACTCCAACATTCAAATTTGGGAGAAGGCCCTTCGTTGAAATCATATGAGACAACTATTTTTTATATACGAGAAAAATATTTATTTACGGGAGAAATTCAAATATTTTTATAATAGATTTTATTTGGAGTGTTTTGATTCGAAGGCAATTAATTTTCCATGGCCTTATCGTTATAATCACATTCACACAGAACCATAACCAATTTTTTAATAAAACAAATTAAACCATTCCTTTAATTTTGGATTAAACCTACAATACTTTAATCACTTTATTATTACATTTTGTCAAAGCAATTTAAAACCTAAGGCATTGAGATGTAGGCATTGAGATCTACACCTCATAACGCCAAAACAATTTACTAATGACATCATAGCAGAAAGAAGAAGAAAAATTAAGAAATAAAATGTTTATTCTATTTTTTGAATTTGTAATACACTGAAACTGAACAATTGAATTAGTCTACAAACAAAACAGAAACAACAACGAAAAAAATTACAAGAAAACTCTTAATCATAAAATTTTATTTTCAAAATACACCTCAAGCTACTCTTCTTTTTCACGCAGATTTTTATGTTTCAAGAGAATCTAGAAGAGAAAGATAAAGAGATTTAAAAGACTAAAAAATGAACTCCAATAAAATAATGTAACGGAGGATGTAAGATCTAATAAAACTTTAAATAAGAGTGAGGGAGATTTGATGATGGCCGAGGAGGGTGCAAATGAACTAACTTCGGTTTAATTTTTTTCCCCTAAGAAACGTTTTTTTATAAGTTTCTACATTGGGTTGTATATTATATTTTGATTGATTTTGATCTAAATCTTTTTGAAAAGGATTTATTTGATTTGATTTTTCTTGATTTATTGATCTCAATTTATTCCATTTGATGAACCTTTTTTAAAAAAGGATTATATTGATCTTGATTTATTAGAGTTTAATTTTAATAATTAATTGAGTTTTTTTTTACCAAGTATAATTAATTGAGTTAAAAGCATATAATTGCAAAGTTAATTATATTATGAAAATTTAATGTATGTCTATAATATATATGGCAGTAGTTAATTTTGACTATTTTTTATTTTTGTTTAATTTATTTTTTAATTTGATAATATGAGAATAAAAAATATGAATCTAAACGGGAATAAGTTACAATTATTTTAATAAACTTATAAACGAGAATAAGTTACAATTATTTTTAATAAACGAGAAATTCAAATTTGATAAATGATTATATATTATAACTATATGAATGTTAACCAACTGAATACATGAAATAGATTCATGGGTAGGTGAAAACGTATATACGAGATACTTGTTGTAGACTATTCATTTGAATGTCTAACTTTTAAATCTTTCTTTTGCTATTTCTCAATTTAACAGTTGTAGATTGTTAATCGTAATGAAGGTCCTTGCAGTCATAGATTCACGGGTAGATGTAAATGTATCTATGAGATATCAGCTGTAGATTGTTTATTTTAATGTCCATCTTTTAAATCTTTATTTTGCTACTGTTTTATATAATTGAAGTTAGTGAATCGACTGTACGGTTTATTATAAGTATGGTCAATGCTTAAAAGTTGGTGCATATTATTAGCCTATATTCTATATTTTGTAATTATGTGAATATTAACCAATTGAAGTATGAATTCAAACTTTACAAATGAGTGTTTAGTATACGAGTAATCAAAATTCAGACAGGACCTGTGCGATAACACGGGTTTCTTACTAGTTATTAATATAACAAAAAAAAATATAATATTGTCTTCAATTAACAAAAAGATTGAATTATTCAATTAATTTTAATTAATTCTATTAAATCGTTATTTTTAATTTAAATTTATGATCTGATAACATTAAATTATAGAATTTAATATGTTTTTTATCTTCTAAATATAACAATTTTTTTCATCTCTCTAAAATTTTACAAAACATATTGGAACTCTAAATATTTTATTACTAATTTTAGTATATGTTTTTTCTTCCAACTTTTTATAACACATGTTATCAACAAGACATTATGTATTTGTTAAAAGTATGATACACGACAATCTCTTGAGTATTAGGGTTATTTATGGTGTTAAAGCAAGTTTTCACATGGACGTGAGAAGCTTTATATGTGGTGTTTTTTTTGCGTAATGAATTGGATCTCCACTCAACCTCAGGGTGGAAGTATATAAAAGAAGTATCTCTGCTAGGACCCTCAGTTTCGAAAGTGACAACCGCTTTCAAGAATATGGGAAGTGGACAGTCAAATCATTATTATTTAGGAGAACATGATCTTTTCCAATTTGACTCATTCTTCATACCATTGTGGACTGGGCGAGTCATCCAGGGAATGGGTGACATAATCAAGAAATAGGCACTCGTCCAGATAAATGGGTAGCTAAGGAGTTCATCATGTGGGAAATGTGTCACCTCGCTTGCTTTGGGAGAGTTATAGAACCCTCTCTAGGGGGCTTTATAGTTATACCGGTACACAATCCATGAAGCATATGGTCTTTATATATGGCGAAGTGATTTAGTTCATTTTCCTTACTTTGGAGCTGTTTAGAGGATACTTTATGTTGAGCCCCTCGGGCGAGACTTTATTTTGAGTCCCTCAAGCAAGACTTTAAGTTAAGTCCTTCAGGTGAAACTTTATATTGAGTCCCTCATGAGAAACTTTTGATAAGTTTCAAAATTACATAAAATACGTAGGCACTTATTAACTTATTTTACAAACAATCAATAGAAAAACCCTCGATTTATTAATGAAAAGTTATCAAACACCTGTTTGTACTTTTTACTTGCACATTAACCAAAAAAAGGGTGAAAAGAACTAAAAATCCACCAAGAAACACACAAAGACCTTGCCAGAGACATTTCCTTACAAGTATGGATCTCTAGGATATGTCTGTGGGCGCGCTAAACGAGCACATGCGAGAGAAGACTTCAAGGCTAATTCACTTCATGGTGAAGGAAGAGTTTGTGCGCTAGTCGAAGATGGGTGGTACGCCTAGCTAGGGGAGAGTTGCTTTGTGAGTTGACATTGCTTAACAAGGAAGAAAGTAAAAGCGCTAGGAAAAGATGGATAATACACCTACCGAGCCTACCTTTTTCAAGACTATAATAAGGGCGATAGGTTCAGTTCAAAAAGAGTTTTAGTGGATTCAAGATAGTACAAAAATAAAGTAGGTTCACATTAAATCTCAAAAGAAAATAATAAGGAGAGGAATATCTAAGGCAGAAACGTTGCTCGTGGGATCATTGCAGACGTTGTTTAACCTCTTTCTTCTAGGGTTTAGCTATAAAGCTATCATGAGTAAGCGTATTTAATTATATTTTGTTGGGGTTAGGTGTAGTGATCATTATACTCATGTATTAATCATGTTCACAACATTTTATGTAATTATACTTAATGTTTAACAATGACGATTCTTCGTTGTTAATGCTTATTTTGAAGAAGCTACCTAAAACTTGTTCTCATGGTACTACTTGACACTCGAGAGGTGTTTGTTGTTACTAGATCCAAGTCTCCATATATTGTATGTTAATGTCGAGAGATATGGTTAGGTTTAATATTCACACGAATACTGAAAATTGATATCTTTATTCATTACTAGAACTTAATGTTGTTGTATTGGTTAATAGGGCAAGATATCGTCTATTAGGAAATACAATTGATCTCACATTGTTGACTCAGAGATGAGCTACAATGAGAGTAATATGTGGGAGTATTAATAGCTAAGTAGAAAATCATATTAGTGACCAATGGTTATACATGAGGATAAGGAAGATGAAATCTAACCTCGAAACATTTTCTCACTAGTAACACCGAAGTCTCAATTTATTTTCTATCATTTTAATTTTTGCAACCACAAAAAATCTAAACAACTCTTTGCTTAGAATCATAAAAATCATTGAATAGTCTTTAAAACGTAACCAGTCTCTATAGATACAATAATATTGCACTTACTATTTGCATTGCAACAAAATGGTGTCGTTGCCGGAGACTGGAATTAGTTTCTAAAGACATTACAATACTTTTATCATTTTAAGTTTTCTGCTCATATTGGGAATATTTGTATATTTTGTTTATAATCACTAATCTACTAATAGTATTAGCTAGTAGGTGATCACTTGTTCATGCGGGGAAAGGATCCTCCAGAACAACTTATGTTCAATTTTAAAATTGAAATAACCAGGTGTAAGATCAAAAAGGAAAAGTTGCAAGCTAGATTGCTAGATTTAGAAGAGTCTTCTGTTTCAAAGCAAGAAATCATGGTTGAAGTTGATAACAATAAAAACAACAACAATTAAAACAACAACAATCACAACAGTCCAAGATATATGGTACACATAACCATATAGGAATGTCTATCAAACCAAAATGAAAATTGGATTATCACAAATTCTCTATGCTAGACTTTTGTAGGTTTATATCTTGAAGATCCCGTACACACACCTAACAAAGTTTTATAAGATTTGTGGGACACTAGAAACCTCGGAGACCTAAAAGGAAACGATATTCTTGAGATTGTTTTCACATTCCTTAACTGGAAGAGAAAATAAGTGGCATTTTAACCAACCAACATCGACAACAACAAACCAGGATGCATTGGAGGAAAAGTTCTTAAACTGATTCTTTCCTTACAACAAATTCATGAAAGCAAAGACAACTATTTTGGTGTTCTCCTAAAGTGTAAATGAAACACTTTATGAAGCGTAGAAGAGGTACAAGTCCATGTTGAGAAGATGTCCAAACCACAATTTTAATGAGCTTACAAAATTCTACATCTTCATAAATGGACTACAACAACAACCAAAGTTGTTGCTAGATGCTACTGATGGGGGTTCTCTCATGTTCGAGGGCGTAGAAGATACAATTCTAATCATTGAGCGGATGACACCCAGTGATCATCAGAGACAATATAATAGAAACCATTATCAAATATTGGTATCAAGAAGTTTATTAACAATGATGTTATTCTAGCATAAAACAAGTTGTTGACACAAATAATGGATGAGCTGACAAAGCAGTTGTCTAAACTACCACAACTATTGAAGGTGTTGCATAAAATGTCACAATAAAGGTATATTGCATTTTGCGAATTATGCAGCAGTGATCATTCAAACAGACTTTACCCCTCAACTAACACGGAAGTAAATTATGTAGGAAATCAACAAAGGCTTGGATAATATCCAAACAATAACTTCAAAGGAACAACAACTTCAATCAAGGATAGAGATTTGAAGCAAGTATATCCAATAGACAACTTTCTCAGCATTATACACAAGCACCTCCACAACAATACAAAACCACAAAGGTGGGGGACCTACCCAATCATTTTATGCAAATGTCTATAGCCAGTTAGAAAAACATTAAAGCCTCCATAAAAACCTTTGAAATGCAAGGTGGACAATTAACTAAATGGTTAGCTGATATTCCAAACAACACATTTAGTGCTAAGACCCAGACAAATCCAAAAGAGAATTGCAATGTGGTTTAATACGATCAAATCATTGTTGTTAAAATCATAAAAGAAGAATAAAAATAACTAGAACCAGAAAAGTTACAGGAAGAAAGGTGTGAAGTTATCCAACAAACTTTACCCCACAAGAAAGTAGACCTTGGTGTAGTCATATTACATCTCTATAAGCGATGTGGAAGTTGGAAATTCACTCATTAACTTGGGTACAAGTGTGAATATAATACCATTATCAATGGTAAAAAAGAATCGGGGACCTCAAAATAGAGGAAACACTACAAATGGTAGACAAAACTTAAAGGAAAATATTGGGAACTATAAAAGATGTACCGATCAAGATAGATAAGTCCTTTTTTCCTATAGATTTCGTGGTACTAGACATTTAGGCAAACCCAAACATACTTCTCATCTTATGAAGACCATTCATGAAGACCACACGGATGTTAATGGACATTGATAAAGGTAAAATGGAGGTCAAAATCAAAGACCGTGAGGTATATTTTAAGGTATAGGTATTACGTGACACTGGCAATCTTCAAGCAAACCAATGCCTGTTAGGAGGCAAACCAACTGAATTTCACTGTTTTTCTAGTTAGTCTTTTTATTTTATTAAAATTCATAGTGATAAAAATAAAATGCCAAAGCAATCTAAAGGGAAGATCCCTAAGTGCACTTTAGCACATGCCAATGCTCTCCTAACACGCCCAGTGAAAAACCAAAAGCTAAAACATGAGTTCTTGACTAGCGTAAACAATTTCTCATATAAAGTGACCCATTACAAGACTTTGGGAAGAGGGAAGCACAACACAAATAAATCGAAAGACATTGTAGTAGTATCTTTTTCCTGTGCTCAAACTAGTGATTAATGTATCACGTATATAACTAGGATCTCTCAAATTGATGCTTTGATTAGCAAGAGTATCACACATATGCTCCCACCAATACCTCTTAAAATGTGCCACAACCACACCTTCTAACTTATCCTATCTCTCCCTATACCTAGCATAACTCTCCTTTGAATCCCATGTCACATATATAACCCACATACCATCCCCTTCATCCACGAACATGAGACAAATCTGTTCGGATTCCTTACTCGAAGAATATAAAATCTTTTGAGAGAAACTGAGAAGATTACGAGTTTGTGTTATGGGGCTCTGGTCATGATCTTGAAACTTAGGGTCGATTTCAGATTGAGTCCATTTGAATATTTATAAGGATTAATTTGATCGGAGGTTGATGAGAGGGGGTGAAAGGGAACCTGAACCATTTTGTCATGTTGATGATTTGGATCGCTAGGGGTAACTGACGAAATTGTCATGGAAGGAGGTTGGTGGTGAGTAGATTCCTACCTTTCATACCCTAATTTTTGACCCCCTTGAGATGTCACATCTCAATCAATCCATCAACTCAAAGCATATACCCAGAACAATCACTTGTTCACCAAGTACTCAAGTTAGGGTTTCAAGTCAGGAAATTCAAGCAAAGGATCAATCAAAGATGGAATTGATCCTCAACACAATCATATGGCTCAAGATGTATCATTCATTTACATATGATCTCAAATCTCAAGGCATCAAGCCTCGAGTCCATCAAGGTCACCAAATTAGGGTTTTGGGCCTATCAGGGGACTAAAATCTGGGATTTCATTTGGGAATACTCACAAAGCTTCAGGACATGATTCAACGAGCTCAAACATCTTCAAATGATTCCTACATCAATATCTAATGCAATATGTACTTCAATTCCAGTTCAATAACTTCCAATTTCATCTGGTCCACAATTAGGGTTTTTGACCTAATTCACCTGGAAAGTTGACTTTTGGCCAAGACAAAATCCCATGGCTCAAATCATAGCTCCAGAACCTCTAATGCTTCAATATAATTCGCTCAAAAAATTCATTTGAGGAAGAGAGCTTGATTCATGTAAAATCTCCCAGAACACAGTTCATCTAGAAAAGTCAACTGTTTGAGATCACCTTTGACTCTTTAGAATTTTGGTCAACTATGGACTTTTAAGGATCAAAATCATCAACATATGATTATTGAAGTCATTTGATCAAATAAAGTCAAGAAAATCAATCAAGAATAAAAAAGTCAACAAAAGTCAAAGTTGGAAATTTCAAAGACTTAGAATTTTTCTAAGTGTTTTTAAGTATTTTTGTCATAACTTCATGGGCAAGTAACTTCAATTTTCATGTACAAACTGAAAAAAACTTCCAACATGAAAGTTGTAGTTCTTGATCCAATAAACAACTTTGTCATATATAAAATTTTCTCAAAAGATCAACCATTTAAGAGATATGAGTCCATAAAGTTCCTTCCAAAAACACTTAGAAAATTCTAAGTCTTTTTAACAATTTTTTCACCAATTTTCAAGAACTTTTTCACAAACATCCAAGATGAATCCTTCCAAGACCTTAACAAGAGAGTTGAAGTACATCACATAAGCTCTCCAAAAAGCTTTAGAACATGGTTTGATCTTACTTGAGCTAGAAGTTATGATCTGCAAAGAAGGCTTCATGAACTAGTCTTATGCATAACTAGTCTTTTGCTCATGGCCAATCTTGCACAAGTCTTGCACCAATTATGCACATGATAATACCTTATTATCAGCCTAGAGCAAGTAGCATAAGTCTTGGATCATTTGCAAAGGAATATCAAGGTACCATAGAAATCAAGTGCCATGTGAAAAGTAATGATTACAAAACTGAAATGATTACCAAATGATGAATCACCAAAGGAATCTTCCCAAGGCCAAATGGATGCCTCTAAACATCAGAAATGATCTGTAAGATCAGATAAAATCAAGGGCTAGGGCTTGGATCAATTGGAATAAAAAATCCATCATTGCATTTTCAAGATATTTCACATTTCTTCATGCCTAAGCTTCTCTCCAAATGACATCACTAAGCTTGCCTCACTCCCTCACTATCTCAGTCCAATTGCCTATAAATAGGAGGCTCTTTCTCATTCTAATTCACTCCAAAGAAACTTCATTTCTTGCTTTCCTCCAATTCTCTCCTTTTGCTCATTTTTCAAAAGTTTCATGGAGTGAAGAAGCCAATTCTTCAAACCAGAACTTATTCATTGAAAGTGAGTGTTCTAACACCTCAAGGGCATTGTGTGGAAGTGATCCAAAGCCTTGTTGGAGTCCTGAAACATGAGGATCAACATCTTCATCTTCAACTTGAAGATGCTGTAGTTGGGGTCGTATGAAGCAATCTAGGAAGTCTCAAAGTCGTGTGAGCATCCAAACACCTTCTAACAACATCATAGGAGCTGTCCAGATCAAATTCTTGCAAATGGAACATCTCTAATTCAAAATTCGATTCTCACTTTGGAGGTAAGTCTCAAACTCTGAACTCTTTAATCCATGTATTATAAATAAAAACTTGAGATACCAGTTAGTTTCTGCATTTGTGAGGATCATACCCTCAATCAATTGCATCATATCATACGCATATACGATTTCATATTAAATTCCAGTTTTAGGGTTATTAGGGTTCATACGTATGAATTTTGGGTTACACTTAAAATGAATGAAATTAAATACCACCATTAGATTCCTTGTCCAAAAATGAGTGAATTTCATGTATACATATTTGCAAATGGTTGAGAAACAAGGGAGATGAAAATTCAAATTTGAGTGATGAGAGGTTGAAGATGAAGATGGCCATGGCGCGCCATTTTGTGAACTCAGGGACAAAGTTTAAAATATATTTAATGGTATGTGTATATTATTTGAATTCATCGTATGCCCTAGTGGCCAAAGCACGCATCCAAAGTCATACCATGCCATAGGTCTGGGGTTCGATCCTCCCGTCAGACCTTTTTTGCTCTTTTATTTTTCAAACTTGATTTAACACTTATTTTCAAATAAAAACAAATAGAGTCATTCCTCTATCATGCCACGCGCGTGGCTCAGTTGATTTTATTTTAAATTGTTCACTCCAAGGGCGTGGTTTCAAGCCTTGGCTGGCACATCCCTTATTTTTACCACTTGTTTTTTTAACTCTTTTTTCACAACTCCAAAAAAATGTTTTATTTGATATATTTTTATTAGGTTAAATAAGTGTTACTTTGTAAGTATTTTAAATACTTTTAAATTGTTTTCTTCTTGATTTTTTCTAAACCTAATCAAATTCAAATAATCTTGTGAATAAAACCTATTTTCATAGGTCTTAATTAAGTACAGATAATATTTCTTAGCTTAATTAGTCTGTCTTTATCATTCAAAATCGTTTTCTTCAAACCCTCGATTAAATAGACGATCAGGGTTTTCAGTCAACAAAACCATGTATCCCTCAATCAAAGATCAATCTCTTCATTCAAAAATAATTTGGACTTCTCCTTGAGTATAAGTCTCATTCTTCCCTCTTTCAAATCAACCATCTTTCTTTAACTGTTTTTCATAAACAATAATCAATTCATTTGGGCCTCTAATAGAGTGTAAGTCCCAACCCTCTTCTTCTTTCTTCCTATTAAACAAATCATCTTTCAACTGTTTTTCATAAACATTAATCAATATTTGGGCCTCTTGATTTTTAAAGAGTGTAAGACCCAACCCCTTTGTTTTTTTTGTACATACTTATTTGTTTTAAAACCTTGTTTTCTGTACAAATCTTCTCATCCCCTTTTAAATCTCTGGTACTAAGAGGAGCATTATTCCCGGTGAAACTGCTCTTAGACCTTTGGGCCCCTCTTCTGAGGTATAAGCCCCAAGCCTTCTCTTCTTCTATTTTCATCTGTTTTTCAAAACAAAACTCTGGTACTAAGAGGGACATTATTCCCGGTGAAACTGCTCTTAGACCTTTGGGCCCCTCTTCTGAAGTATAAGCCCCAAACTTCAATTCTTATTTTTCAAACTTCAAAACTGTTTTTTATTCAATCTTTCAAATTGTTTTCAATCAATCAACTTCTTATCTATTTTCAATCCAATCTTTCAAACTGTTTTCAAATCAACTTCTCATCTGTTTTCAATTCAAATCATTTGGGTAAGTCCCAACCCTTCTTTCTCATCTCAGATTCATGGGGCTCTATTACAGTATAAGACCCAACACCTTTTGTACATACTGTAAATAATTCTTTTTGGGTTTTCTCCTTGAGTTATAACACCCAATACCTTTTCTTTTCTTTTCAATAAAACATTCAACTGTTTTCAATAAAACATTCAAGTGTTCAATAAGGCTTTGTACATACATCCTGGGCCTCCTCTTGATACTGTGAGTTTTTATAGCTTTCATTTACTGCTTTAAATACTTTGTCAAATATAAACTGTTTAGATCTCTGTCAGAGAAAACCTTAAGACAGATAAACATGTATATATATTATAGGACTATGACCTGGGATAGAGGATTACTTCTCGGTGAAGCCTCTCCTAATTAGAATGACATAGATTCTTCCCACAAGATGAATTATTCTCGGTGAAACATCTTGAAACCCTTAGATCAACAATAGGGAAGATCCACCTAAAGAGGATTAATTCTCGGGGAAACCTCTTATCCCTTTTGCTCAGAGCCAAATTAGGCAAACCAACATAGTTTTCTCTTGTGCTACAACAAGTACCCTCGATGACCCTCGATTAGCCTCCTCTTGGGCTTACAATGCAAGGACCCACAAGCTTCTTATGAGAATTTCCCTTCAGCTTCCTCTTGAGCTTGTATACAAGGACCTTCAGGCTTCTTAAAAGCATAGGACAGGTCTTTAGTCACCTTTACTCCTGTAAGAATCCAAATCCTTCAAATACACAATCACAATCATTAAAGTGTTCACTCAATCTCTGTATTGAGTCTTTTCCCATGCAGAGTAAGAGATATGGAAAATCTCAACTCTCAATACCCCAGTCATCCCTAGAGGATTCAACCCCTTTGGAATGAGAGACATGGACAGTCTATATCACCCATATTTCCCCAAAAGAGTAAAGAAGATTCAAATCTCTGAATCTGTTTCCCCAGCTGTGTCAACCTCTGGATTCTTCCTCAGGAAAAGTTAGCCTCCACCTTGGGCTTTGTACAAGGCAGAAAAAACATTCTTCCCACAGTCAAAAGATTCAAACCCTTGGGTCTTTCCTCAGCTAAGTTATCCTCAATCTTGGGCTTTGTACAAGACAGAAAATAGAGTCATCCATAGTCTCCAAAACTCTTTCCCCATTGAGTCAACCTCAATCTTGGGCTTGGTACAAGACAGAAAAACATTATCTTCCAACAGTCAAAGGACTCAAACCCCTGAATTTTCTCCCAACAGGAGTTAGCCTCAATCTTGGGCTTTGTACAAGATACCAAAACAAACTGTCATACAAAAAAAATCTTTCAAAACTCCTCATAGAGATAGCCTTAATCTTGGGCTTTGTACAAGACACAAATTACCATACAATCTTCCAAATATACTCCCCAGTAGAGTCAGCTTCAATCTTGAGCTTTAAATAAGAAGCATTTGTCCCCTAAGAGAGTCAACCTCAACCATACATGACAAAAAATAAACCATGCTCATATAATCCCCTCAGATTTAACCTCAATCATGCAAGAAACAAATAAATCAAAGTCCATTCCTCAGAAAGTCAGTCTCAATTCTAGGCTTAGTACAGAATAAACAAAATTCACCAGTCTCCACTCAATAGAGTATACCCTCTGAGTCAGCCTCAATTATGGGCTACATAACACATAAATCCTTCAGTCAAAACAATCCCCAGTGGAGTCATCTCCAACAGAGTCAGTTTCAAACTGCCATTTAAGCCTCAAGCTTGGACCTTGTACAAGTCAGTCAAAGTTCAGATCTTCTATATAGAAGTGAGACATGATTCATCTCTACGAAAGAGACATTTCTCCTATTACACCACATTCAAACAAACATTATCAATCATTTTCAAATCATTTTCCCATTTAGGTGATGTAAGTGGCTTATTCTATTGATTTCAAATCCAAACTTGTCGTCCTTCCCTAAAATGGTTGAAATACTGTTCTTTCATTCAAGATACTGTGACTGGAATACTTGCTTCATCCAAGTAAGGTCCCTCTCCGATGAAATGAACCCCCTTTCTGTCACTTTCAAAATGTTTGTGGTGGAATAGTAGAGATATCTCTTTGTAAAGATGACGACTTGTCTCTTTTCTGCAAACAGAGATCAATTCTAGCTTCAACCTTGATCTTTGAACAAGGCACACAAATTCAATCTATTTACCTATTAGTTCCCCTTACTACAAAAGCTCTGACTTCCATTAGGGATATGTAGGCATGAGATTCACAAGGAATCTTTGCGAACAAACAAAACACCAAAAACAGTCAGTTCATATGTCTTTCCTCAATTCATTCTCTCTCCTATCACAAAGGAGAAACTTTTCCAGTAAACAAATAAGCAAACAAACCAAAGTCAAACACAAACAACAAAGGGTTCCCGTAGAGTACTACGGATACTTAGGGTGCTAATACCTTCCCTATGTAGAACCAACCTCTTGGACCCCAGATCTCTATATTAGTTGAAATCCCCACACCTAAGCACACTCCAGGGTAGATTTAGATTTTTTCCCCTTCCTCCTCGTTAGGATAAATTAAAAGTTCTACTGTAAACCGCTTAAAAAGAAGGACTGAAAAGGTCCCGAAAAAGGCGCGAACAATATCCAATTTAGCTCTGACGGTGATTGGATACCGGAGCACTGTATTTCTATGGTGTCACCGGATTTGGATAAGGTTGCCGAGGTTACATTAATGGAGGGTTTTGATTATGCAAGGTTTGAGCCAAAGATGAATAAAAGGCAAAATAAGAGTGTGTTGTGAGGAATCATTATGATTGTAAATCGAAATTGTAATGGGAATTACATGAAATTGGATAAATATAGGATGAAACGACATATAATTTTTCAGTGTTCTTCAAGCTTCATCTTATCATGTGGTATATTCTTC